>NC_057807.1:8239091-8240625 GCF_018294505.1 Triticum aestivum
GTGTTGTGGCATGTCCGAAGAGGCGGCACGCGTCTCTGATGCGTGGCCCCCCTAACTGACGGCGCCGCCGGCGCCACCTGGAGGGGAGAAACGGACGCGTCGGGTCTACATGGAGGGGATGCAGTTGTGGGTTTGGCCCGGATGTTGCTCCCCGGTGTCCCTCTGGGCCGACCTGACACAATCGGGTGGAGAGGTCCACTGGTCAAAGCCCGTCCGTGGAAAGTCAAAGGATTAGATCTCGTGGTCAACCGCTCCAGGGTTAGGCGGGACGGGGGCCCTAGGGGGTAGCAATGCCATCGGAGCAACGGGCAACGCACTTCCTTCACAAAACTGGGCATGTTCTCTCTCGATAGCTAGATACTACCTCGGAAATGTTGCAGTTTACAAAAGGCCTTCAGTTAGGCTTCTGCGAAATGCGCTCAAACTTTTACCATAACCTACAAGGGCCACATGACGCCACCGTGCTAGGTCTCGAGGATTTCCGGCAAAGTATGATTTTTCGTGGATTTTAACGGCTAGATCCGGCATGTTGCTGAGGCACATTCACCCTTCGGGGGTGGGGCCTGCCCCTCCTTTGGTTGCACTAGGCCTACACATACCGCAAAGACATCATATATGATTTGACAAACCACTTCTGGACATTATTTCAGGTGGTCGCCATGCAGATCTGTAACTTCCCGCATTGAAACCCTACGAATGCAATAAATGTCTCAAATATTGCAGGCAGCCTCGAAAAATGCCATGTCCTGCGACGTGTCATGCGATGGCCCCCTTTGAGATCACGAGAAGTATCGAGGTCAACGGAGAAACGGGCAACACACTTCCTTCACAAATCGGACAAGTTCTCTCTCTATAGCAATATACTACCTCGGAGATCATGTAGTTTACAAGCGGCCTCCGGCCAGGCTTCTACGAAACGCGCTCAAACTTTTCCCACACATTACAAGGGCCATATGATGACACCGTGCCAGGTCCCGAGGATTTCTGGCATCATATGATTTCCCGTGGATTTTAACGGCCAGATCCGGCATTGCCGCCGAGGTACATACACCCCCGGGTGGTGGGTCCTGCCCGTCCTTTGGTTGCACTAGGCCTACACGTACCGTGAATACATCATACATGGTTCTACAAACCACTCCTGGACATCATTTCAGGTGCTCGCATTACAAGCGGCCTCCGGTCAGGCTTCTCCAGAACGCGCTGAAACTTTACCACACCCTATCGTGGCGGGCTCGGCCCGGTCGGGAAGCATGGGAAGGAGCGAGCCGTTTAGACCGATGCCCTTCTCCAAAATTGTTAAGTGTTTACTCGGAATAAGAGAAGAAAATACAATTGCAATAGCTTAAATCTCATTGGTGGAACCAGTTGTGGCATGGATTGATGACATGGCTCACATCTATCCATCCATCTCTCCACGCCACATGCCACATCCACCCATCTAAAGAAAAGGAGGAAAAAAAGAAAAAGAAAAACAAGACAGAAACCCACCGCACGCCTCCCCCCCTCCCTCTCTCGCTCGTCTCTCCCTGCTCCC
>NC_057807.1:8240915-8254025 GCF_018294505.1 Triticum aestivum
CGCCGCTGTCTACGCCGCTCGATTCCGGCGTGTTCCGGCAGCCCTCGCCGGCGCGCAGCACAGATCCGTGCTCCCCTGCCGCCTCTCTTCCCTTCCCTCCAGCCAGATCCGCTTTTGGCGGCCCCGAGAGCTCACCCACGACCCCTCCCCATGGCTAGGGTTTTGAGGGTGGCGTCCCCTCCAACTCCGGCGTGTCGCTGGCGACTCTGCTCCACCATCTTCGACGCCCACCGCAAGTCCCACGGGCGGCTCCGCCTCGTGGTCGGTGCTCCTGCACCCGGTGGCTGCGGGGCGGACGCACGCGGCGGGTAAACTCCGGCGAGACGGCGGCCCCCTCCACGGCGTGATGGCGGTGCACTGCATCGGCTAAAGCATCCCCATGGTGAGCCCCTCTGCACTCCTCTGTTCCCCCCTTTTCCTTGTATAATGATGCTTCACATTGCTTGATATGAATGTGATTTTGGTCAATCTTCACTTCCGCCTAGCTAGCTAAAAGAAACGTGTGTTTGTTTATGTATGCTATAACAAATCACGTACGTGTATGCTAGCTAAAAGAAGCAACCAAGCTAGTAGCTTAATTGATATACAGGAAACTAGCTAGATGTGCCTCTCTAACAATGTGTTCATCAGGCTGCTCTCAGGTATCGTTTGAGTGCGCCAATTAGTTCGGCCAGCCTCTATGATTTATTATGATAGTTGCCGGAGTACTTCTATTTGTGAAAAATTCGACGCAACAAAAAAATGTTAATCAGTCTGCTCTCTCAAAGTCAAGTTTGGGCTGCTGCATATGAATGGATTTTTTTCTCAGTTTGGGACCTAGGTACTGGTGGAGTTTGGTGTATCCATAGTCCGCTCTCTCAAATGTTAATCAACCTCTGTGATTATTTTTCTTAGTTTGGGAGCTAGGTTCTATTTGTTCATATGTACAAGTGCTAATGTTTATTTGTTATCTTATAAAGGATATAGTCCTTCATTTGTATATAGCTGTAACTCTCTTATTGATCAACATATACTGATTCGTCTCTTTACTGCAATTACTCTGTAGTTCATGATTTGCTCCCGTAGTGGTATAAAATTATAGTTTCTCTTTCAAGGTGGTACTGTGTTTGATATATACTAGTCTTTATCTAAATACCATGTATTCGTATTTCTTGTATGGTTTAGTACATCATCTACTGGTGGTTTAGTTGTATATTGTACAGGACATAGTCCTGATGGTTGCATGTAGTGATAATTCTTTCTTTGCATTAGCTATTTCATATGTTTCAGATGATTTAAATGCATGCTTATACTCCTATCTATACCAGGTGCATGTGTTGTGCTTGTGTACCTGTATACAGAATAGTACCCATGTGTAAGTGGGTGTATGTGTTCTGCTTACAGCAGATGTTTAGTAAATGTGCTATCAATGGCCTATTTCTTCTTGCAGGTTATGGACTATATCTTTTCTTGCCAATTCCCTCTCTCTTAAATCTGATTTGAACAGATGCTACACTGGTCTCTTCACTTTCTTTCTTTCTCTCCTACTCTCACTGATAAGAACATGTGCTCCTTCATCTTGCCATGCCAATGATGGTGTCCCGAGGCTCTCATCGTTACTTAACAACAAATGCTGCACTACTTGATCCAATGATGCAATAGTCCTAGCACTACTAGGCTGCCTGAGGACAATCCCTACTTCAAACCCTACCTCTGGGCTAGTTGATTAGTAGTGGGTTAGTTGGATTTCATCTGAAAACTAACCCAAGCTTAATTGAGGGACCCCCTAATCATGGAGTTAGTGCTAGTTTGAATTGATCTTTGGGTTTGGCTCTGGTCTATCTTTGCTGGCTCTACTTCTGTCTTGGGCTATTGGCTCCATTTATGCAGTGTTGGCTCTCTTCTACTGTTTCTTTGATCAACTCAATCTGATTGGGGTTTGACTAATGTTTCCAAATTCCTAAGTGCTAGCTCCTACAGTAAAGGCATTTTGCTAAGGGGAATGCTGCATTTAAACCTTGATCAAGTTTTTCCTGTTTGTTGTTTCTTGTTTTGCAGGTTGATGAACTGCAAGAAAGAAGCAGAAGATGAAGAACTAGATAGTTTAGCATAGGTTTAGTTTAGGACTTTTTCTTTCTTCTTTTATTTCCTTTTCCTCTAAGTGTAATTCCTGAATGCTTGTAATTGACATTTATATTAATAAAGTCTATTGTTTATTATTCAGACCAAATAATTGTAGTGTTCCATATATTATGAGTATAGTTTCTTTTATTCACTTTTTGCAATATCACTTGTATTATTTCTTCATCAAACAGGGAAAAAAACTATGCCTACGGCAAAGCCGTCGGCATAGATCAGCCCAGGGCTATCCAGGGCGTGCCACGTGGCAGACTATGCCGATTTTCATCTATGCCGACGGCTTTACCGTCGGCATAGCCCTGCCACCAGGATGCACACCGGAGCGACACGTGGCAGAGGTATGCCGACGGCTTTGCCGTCGGCATCATCTATGCCGACGGCAAAGCCGTCGGCATACCTCTGCCACATGTCGTCCCCTGGTTTGTCAGCGCTTTTGACGGCGCCGTCCGTTGCCGTCAGGCGGAAAACACTGCCGACGGCTAAACTATGCCGACGGCTGGCCCACGACCGTCGGCATACGCTCCTATGCCGACGGCTATACTACGCCGACGGTCTGACAGAACTACGCTGACGTGATCTACACTGACGGGGCTATGCCGACGGCAGCCGTAGGTATAGATCTATGCCGACGGCATAGGACCTATGCCGACGGTCCTGGGCCGTAGGCATAGCCCGCGAGTCCGGTAGTGAGCGCTTAGCCTAGAGCATAACCTGTATGTTAGAGCAGAGCTGAGCAGAGCAGAAGCTGTATGTTACTGCCTACTAGAGTACTTATTTTGAGTCTTGTGAAACTCACATCCTGTCCGGTGCAAGTGTAGCAGCCGTGGATGATGAATTGAGCCCCGTAATTATGCTAGTGTAATGTTCAGACTGCATAAGCAGAATAGCTTAGGGATTATTGGCTAGTACTCCCTCCGTCCTTAAAAACTTGTCCCTCAAATAAATGTATCTAGCACCAGTTAGTGCTAGATATATCCATTTACGGAACAGGCTTGGGACAAGTTCTTTCGGACGGAGGGAGTAGAAATTAATTTTAGTTCAGTGAGACTCACATCTGATCTGACAGAGAAGTGTGCATGTGGTGGCATTGAAACCTTAGGCCGCGCTTGGGAGACCGGTTTATATTTTCCACCTGTATTAATCTACAGGGGTGTTTTCCTGTGCACACCTGAGATACAAGTGTAACGAAAACACGATTATAAAATTCTGGATTCTGCTTGGATAGCATCGTGTTTAGCCCCGTCAGCAACATACAGCACAACAAGACATTCTTAGATTCAGAAACTAAAGTGTGCGACGACCTCAACCCCTCTTGTACCGTCGGCCATGGCGTGCTGTGCAGTCACCACCGCCGTTCGTCGTCGTAAAGTTCACTCTGGCAATCACCGCAGACCTTGCCAAGGTAGTTGCCGCCGCCATGGAACCTGCTCACAACTGCCACCGACGTTGCCTTGGAGCGCACGCTCTCTGCCACCCTGGTCAGGACCGCAGCCTGCCAGCTCATCGCCGCCGCCTCAACCCGCTTGTCGGCTGGAGCTCCAGCCGAGCATGGCAAGGCGCGCGGCGCCGGCACCACATCAGGAACCCGCCTGGCCTACGGTACCTCACACCGGTGGCTCGTCATCCATTTCGGCCTCGTTTGGTTGGCGGGAATCTCCCAGGGATCCCGGCATTTTTCCAGGGGGCGAAACCCATGCAGAAACTATCCCCAGGAGAAACGAGCATGACGTTTGGAGGTCCCAACCCACTGGGCATGCAGGCCCTAACCCCAGGAGAAACTGTCCCCACTGAGCACGACGTTTGGTGGCTCGTCGTCCATTTCCTGTGCCTCGAGCAGTCCGTCCGGAGGCATGCGCCCTCATCCTTGGCTAGGTGAGAGAAATAGTCGGGAAACGGGGGAAAACAGATGTGATGACAAGTGTACTATCAAATACCGGCCAAGGAGGGTTATCAATCTATATGTATTACGCACGCAGGGAGTCTCAAGTATACATATCAAAAAAGGCTTTCGTCTCGCTTTATATATAAAGCAACAACCAACATACAACCCATCGACACCACAACACATGCACACGAGGCAAGATACAAAGTGTACCGCAAACACGACAATCAATGAGGTTCAAAGCGGTGCCTTCAGCAGGGCACGGCACTGAAGCGTCGCCTCCGCCAGATCGAAGAATCAGGGTTTCCCGCGGAGCACAACGAGGACGAGACACTACCCGCGACGACGCCTTCAAGAAGGAGGCGACGCCAGATGTGCCGCCGCTGTGGTATTGAACTCATGAGTCCATTAGTGCCGGTGAGTCATTGGTCTCCTCTCTCTTGATTTGAGTATGCCTCTTGATTTGAGTATGCCTGGATATTTTGTTGTGGGTGACTTTGGTGAAGGCCATTGTGATTGTGCTTATCTTTCTTGTCAATGAAATCGGTCTTGTAAATCTGTGGTGGTTAGCCCGTTTTCTACCACATGCCACTATTGCTACAGGGTTTGGTAATGTCCCAAGTTTTGTTTGGTAGGTTCCCTGTGCTAGGATTTGATTGCGTATTGCGCAGTGCTGTTGTGTACCAATAAAGTTGCTTTCCCCCTCTAGCTACTGAAACTTTGATACCGAAAACAGTCGTAGAACTGAAGCAGACATTAGTTGAATACAGAGATGTATGATGTGGCAGTACAAGTGAGTTTATTCTACAAGAGCTAAGCTAACCTAAGACAAACATTTTTTTACCATGGGGTCACACAGGGGTAAGCCCCTCCTATAGTGCATGTGGGATTAAGATGAGGAAAGATGGTTGAAATCGGTGCATTTCCATTAATTTGGTCGTACTTTGTATCCACATCAAGCTAAAAAGTGAATCAATGTAGCTGCAACCTGCAAACAAACCTGTCAGATACCTCGATGGGGGGAGACGGCTTAGAGTGTACCAATTCGTTCTTTACATGCCACGGCCTCGAAAACAACACCATCACTCTAAGTCGCTTAGAATCATCAATTTCAGAGATTAGCTGGCGAACCAATCTGCTCCAGTTGAATGAATGGTTCTGAACTTCTGATGTCAGGAAGATCCAACACGGCTGTGCTTTCACAACAAATCTCATAACAACAATGCATTCACTTATATGAAAAGAAAAATTTTGACTACAAAAAGACAAATCAATATGGCCTTGCCTCCAAAGCACATAATATAAGTCCATCACAACTCAAATACATTATTTTTCATGACTACTACAACATAACTGCACTATAACCAGTGCATTAAACTTCTCGTCCATCTTATCGATCGCCAGCAACAATAGATGGACAACATGCTTATTTTAGCCCTCACCTTAATTATTGCGCACAAGTCTAAATAGGCTTACACTTGGGATCGGGGGCACTACTAGTTATTAGGCAATCCTTGGAACAAGGTAGAGTTTCTCATTTCGGCGAAGCATCAGCCCGAACGTCTCAGCCATACTAACCTTTCCACCAGCACCATCTTTCTCATTGGGAACCTCCCAGTCAAAATGGTACATGAGGTTTACGAGCATAATCTCCATGGTCGCGAGTGCGAAATTTGCCCCGGGGCAAATCCTGCGTCCGGATCCAAATGGAAGATACTTAAAATCTTGACCCAGGTTGCTAGATTTCTCCTGACCATCTTGTAGGAACCTCTCGGGCATGAACTCCTCCGGTCTCTCCCAAGCCTTTGGGTCTCTCCCAATGGCCCAACCATTCACAAGGATACGTGTTTTGGCCGGTATGTCATATCCGTCGATGCTGCAATCAGCAGTGGAGTAGTGTGGGAGGAGTAAAGGCCCTGGTGGGTGCAAGCGCAGCGCCTCTTTCATGGTTGCCTTTAGGTACGGCAGGCTGCTGAGGTCCTCCTCCGTAATCATGTCCAACTTTTTTCCCTTGGACGATGCAAACGTCCTTACCTCGGTTTGTAGTTTCTTCATAACATGTCTGTTGTTGATAAGCTCGGCCATGGCGTATTCCAGCACCAGATATGATGTTTCTATGGCTGCCTCAAATATGTTCTGGTAAGACCAAAGAAAAGGGTCCAATTTTAGTTAGTGTATATATCAAGTACCATGTATATATATGTATGTATGTGTACTAATATGTAATGATTAGCTATATATGCAAAAAAATGGAAACTATATATATATGGATTTTTATGGGCCATATATATAACACTTTTAAATCAACCATGCATTTGCAATGGAAAAACTGTATATAACTTTTGCAATGGGAAAACTATGTAGTATAACTTTTAAATCAACTATGAATTTGCAATGGAAAAACTATAAGTGCAATAAATAAATTAAAAAGAAACAAGCACACGCACCATCAAGAGGGACTTGACATTATCGTCGGTGAGACCGTACTCTTGCTGTAGAGAGAGGAAAACATGGATGAAGTCGGCAGAATTGTCTTGCTTCAAGTTGATGTGCTCCTTGATGACCTCTTCCAGCAAGGCGTCCCACTTGTTGAGGTGTCGCTGAACCTTCCAGCAGACCAGCCTGAAGAGCACCTCCGTCAGTGGCCACCTAGGGATGAAGTTCTCAAGGTTGAATCCCACGAGAAGGTCGACGTTGGTCTCGGTCATCTCTCTGAAGAGCGTGTTGCGGCCTTTCTTCCGGTGGGTCGCTCCCAGCACCGAGCGGCTTACAACATCGTTGGTGTAGGCGGCCAGAAACTCGCTCATGTCCACCGCCGTGGATGGAGCAGTGGTGGCCGCCTCACGAATCTTGTTGACGACGAGGCACACCTGCACATCGAGCCTAGGAGATGAGTAGTGGTTTTCACTTTCAGTTTCAGGAAAAAAAAAGAGCAACAACCGAAACCACCGAAATTCAATAAATTTTGATGGTTTTGGTTTGTGTTTCGATCAAAGGGCCAAAACATTCACTCAAATTCAACAGAATATTTGATTTTAAAAAATTAAAAAACATTTGAATTCTCTGAAATGGCTGAAATATTTTGACCGAAAGGTAAATGTTTTAGACTTTTAGTGTCTACTGAAATTACTGAAATTCAGTGAATGTCATCGAAATCTGAGTGAGAGTGAAAGCCATCACTAACGTGACGAAAGTACCGTTGAATATGATTGTGTAGTTGCGTACCTCTTCTTGACGGCCATTTGCGAAGGAGTGCACCTTCTTGGCGCTGAGGAGATGGGTGTTGACGAGCTTCCTGGTGTGCTGCCAGTACTCGCCCAGGGGCGAGAAGGCGACGTCGGTGGTGTTGTAGCGCAGGATGTGGGAGGCCATGGACCACGGGCGCGACGCGAGGATGTGGTCGTGGGTGCGCATGACGGCCTCGGCGGCGCTGGGCGAGGAGACGATGACGGTGGGCACCGCCCCAGCACGGAGGAAGAGGAGGCCGTTGTGGCCGTACTTGTCGACCAGGTGCTGGAGGGAGATATGGGTCTGGGCGCCGATGTGGTGGAGGTGGCCGATGATGGGGAGGCTGCCCGGAGGCGAAGGCGGGAGCCGCAGCTTGCGTCCGGTCATGGTGGACCTCCTTACCGATGCTAGCAGTAACAGCAGTAAGGGTACTACGACGAGGAGCAGTGCCGCCGGCGAGGATGTGGCATGGCCGACGGCGAGCTGCAGGAAATGGTATGCTCCTTCGAAAGCCATGTCGTCCGGACAACTGAGCAAGTGCCTGCCTACAATGGGTGGGCTGGGCTGGGTTGGGTTCCTACTCATGCATATCTCTATATAAACATGCACGGCCTTAAGCTCTTCATCAATTATGTCTCAGAATGTCACTGCTCGTGCAGTTTTGCGCGACAGACCGGCTGAGCGAGGCGTGGCTTACAACGGCCGTAACATGTATTCACTCCAGCCACACAACTTGTCTAGAAAAAAAAAACTTATTCGCACTTCCATTCTTTTCCGTGTATAATTTGCGAAGCCTCGGTTCAGTCCCAATAAATCGTACTCCCAAGTTTTTTCCATTCAATTGAACCGCAAAAACGTCATATATTTTGGGACAAAGGTAGTATAATACAATATCTCTTATGGATTAGGCGTCACTTACGAATGTAAATACTCTCGGCGAACTGACCGTAGCCGAGGTTGTCAGCTTTCTTATGGTGAAACTTGTTCATCTGATTGGTCAGGTTCTTTGTGATGGAACTTGCGTGTTCATATTCTAAACTTGGCATGGATGCTTGCTCTTTTCTGGATTTATTCCAAATTTTAAAACTTTATTCTTTCATTTGTAAGCAATGTGCTCATAGCGAGCCGACTGTAGTGACCTCATCAATCTCAAAATCTGCCGTCTCGGTCTCATTGGGGTGTGTACGTGCTTCCGTTTCTAGGAGTGTGTGTGTGTGTGTGTGTGTGTGTGTGTGTGTGTGTGTGAGAGAGAGAGAGAGAGAGAGAGAGAGAGAGAGTCTACTTCCGTACTGTGTTTTTAGTAAGAAAAAAATATTCTCTCTGTGTGTTTTTCATGTTTCTCAGTATTATTTGGATATATATGCAGCTCGTACCAATGAACGGGGTCACAACAGCTTCACATCAGGACTCCTTTGGTTGAAAGAAAGTCCATAGGATTTTTAGAGGTTTTGGATCCTTAGGAAATTTTCCTAGGGTGGTCGTTTGATTCGTAGGATGTGAATCACTAAGAATCTTTCCATAGGATTCATTTGTACAACATTTTAGAGGAAAATTTCCATTCACTCTTTGTTTTTCCTATGCTACCAAACACTGTTACAAATTCCTTTAATTTTTCAATCATGTAGGATATAAGACGACATGCCACTCCATTCCCCCATTTTGAGAATCCTACGAATCTTAGAAGCCATGAATTGTGAATGACCTACAAACAATTTTAATTATATTCACCATGTTAATTAATTGATTACTTCTTTGCTTTCTAATTGGCACCATTTTTGGAGTGTTCCACTTGGTGCACAATTCTTTAATATATTTAATGATTGTGCACATGATTAAGGATACTAGATAATACCCCACACCTGTTGTGGGAATTGCTTGCTATATATTTTGATGAAGTTCGAAAATGATTATCCGATTGTTGCATATGTATATGTAAAATATTCATGGATTATAAATTGTGTAATAGTTTTCACATGCATGGTTGCATGTTGTGGTGGATTTTTTAGGCAAGTTTAGTGACCCGGGGACGACAAGTTTCAGTTTATTGTTTGGGTTTATTTTTTATTTTCGGATGTTAACTTTAGTTGTAAAAAAGAGTGTGGCACTTGTCATTTGAGATTTTTCATGTGCATGGTAGCATGTTGATATGGCCCTTTTTATATGCATGAGTGCATGTTGAGGTGACATAGCAACAGGTTGAGATAAAAAGAGATGTAGTGGGATCACATGGTCAGTACGTGTGCAGTCAAATCACATGAGTGCTGCAGGGGCCAGGATAACGCCCACGCACTGGACCCAAATAATGCAGTGCCAAACAACACGCCATACGCGCGCTCACCATGCGTGTCCGACGCGATCCAGAACGTACGTGGTACACAGCGATGCAGTGGGCCAGTGACCACTGACCAGTGAATGAGCACGACAATATGCATGGCCAGCTTTGTGCATGCATGCAGGATCCCACGCGTTGCACGCGCATGTTATTCTGTGATATTCACCTTCCCACCCGGTAACAAATCTTAGCAAACTGCCAACCGTTGCTATTACACTCGTACTCCTAGATACTAGTACTAGTATTATTCTGTAATATCACGTTCCCACGCGTGACGGCCGCCACACATACTGCATGCATGATTGCCCAACGACAAGGCCCAATAATGAACGCATGAATGAAAATTATATAAAGTCCAACAGACAATGGGGCGCAGGCGCACATCTTGTCTTCCCTTCTTTTTCGGGTAGATCTTGTTTGCCTGTATGGGGCAAAAGGCGTAACTGTTGGCACGTGGAATCAGGTCCAATCGCCAATCAATGATAAGGCCAATCCTGACATTGCCTGGATCTCGGGGCAGAAGTTTTTGTCCACAGCCATCGGCATCGGGTACTTTTTATAGTACTATAAATGGCAGGAGAATGGCACAACTCTCAGTGATGAGATCTATGCAAAATTGTACTTCCTCCATTCGAAATTACTTGTCGCGAAAATGAATGTATCTAGACGTGTTTTAATTTTAAATACATTTATTTTCGAGACAAGTAATTTTGAACGTAGGGAGTATCTCGCTCTACGTGAGCTTTATATGCATATACTAATTTCTTCAGATGCTGTGCAAATTCTTACATATGCAGAAAATTACTCAGGGCACTTACAGCAATGTCAACCTCATCAGCGTTTTTTTTTTGAAAAACTTCCAATCTATTCATCTTCAATCATGGCAGTACAACGAACACCAGAAATAAAAATTGCATCCAGATCCGTAGACCACCTAGCGACGACTACAAGCACTGAAGCGAGCCGAAGGCGCGCCGCCGTCATCACCCCTCCATCGCCGATTGCTCTTTCATATTCCAACTCATACGTACAATTACTTGTTTTATCGGACTGTAGACATTCGTAATGCTTTACGTGATTTACTATCGAAAAAGGCTTTCGCCCCGGCAAAGATCAACAGCACACGGTACAAACACACCCCACCACCACATATACCCAAGGCAGGATACATAGGCACTGAGCGCAACAACTGTTGGAAATATGCCCTAGAGGCAATAATAAAATGGTTATTATTGTATTTCCTTGTTCATGATAATTGTCTATTGTTCATGCTATAATTGTATTGACCGGAAACCGCAATACATGTGTAAATACATAGACCACAACATGTCCCTAGTGAGCCTCTAATTGACTAGCTTGTTGATCAATAGATGGTTATGGTTTCCTGACCATGGACATAGGATGTCATTGATAACGGGATCACATCATTAGGAGAATGATGTGATGGACAAGACCCAATCCTAAGCATAGCACAAGATCGTGTAGTTCGTTTGCTAAAAGTTTTTCTAATGTCAAGTATCATTTCCTTAGACCATGAGATTGTGCAATTCCCGGATACCGTAGGAATGCTTTGGGTGTACCAAACGTCACAACGTAACTGGGTGGCTATAAAGGTGCACTATAGGTAGCTCCGAAGTGTCTGTTGAGTTGGCACGAATCGAGACTGGGATTTGTCACTCCGTATGACGGAGAGGTATGTCTGGGCCCACTCAGTAATGCATCATCATAATGAGCTCAATGAGACTAAGTAGTTAGTCACGGGATCATGCATTACGGAACGAGTAAAGTGACTTGCTGGTAACGAGATTGAACGAGGTATTGGGATACCGACGTTCGAATCTCGGGCAAGTAACGTACCGATTGACAAAGAGAATTGCATACGGGATTGCTTGAATCCCCGACATCGTGGTTCATACGATGAGATCATCGTCGAACATGTGGGAGTCAACATGGGTATCTAGATCCCGTTGTTGGTTATTGACTGGAGAGCTGTCTCGGTCATGTCTGTATGATTCCCGAACCCGTAGGGTTTACACACTTAAGGTTCGGTGACGCTAGAGTTGTTATGGGAAATAGTATGTGGTTACCAAATGTTCTTCGGAGTCCCGGATGAGATCCCGAACGTCACGAGGAGTTCCGGAATGGTCCGGAGGTGAAGATTTATATACGGGAAGTCCAGTTTCAGTCACAGGAATGGTTTCGGGGGTTATCGGTATTGTACCGGGACCACCGAAAGGTGTCCGGGGGTCCACCGGGTGGGGCCACCTGCCGCGGGGGACTTAATGGGCTGAATATGGGAGGGAGCCAGCCCCTAGTGACACTACAGGAATCAGCTACTTTGCCATCTGCCAAAGCGGACGACAAAGCCAGGGACGGCGGACGACAAAATGCTTTGCCGTCAGCGGCGGACGGCAAACGGTGACGGCAAAGACAGGGTCGGCAAACAGGCCCTTTGCCGTCTGCTTTTTATGGCAGACGGCAAAGAGTGCTTTGCCTACAGCGGCGGACGGCAAAGAGGAGTGACGGCAAAATACTGGACGTCCGCCAGCGTTAGTCCGTTAGGCGGCTAACGGCGGCCTTTGCTGTCAGCCAGTGGACGGCAAATTTGAGCGCCTCTTTGCCGTCCGCCAGTTGACGTCAGCAATGCGTCAGCGCCCGCTGTGTTTTGCCGTCAGCCACGGCGGACGGCAAAGGCAAAGTCTTTGCCATCAGCTTAACTTTGCCGTCCGCCACGGTAGGCAAATTTGCCAAATGGCTCATCTATGAGGAAGCACAGGTGGCCGCCACGTGTCCCCTTTGCCGTCTGCCACCGACGGCAAAGGGGTCTTTGCCGTCTGCCGCGGACGGCAAAGAGCCTGTATTGCCTCTTTTTTATTCTGTTTTTCTTAGATCCAACAATTATCACAGCAAATATATCACAGCACATATATATCCATCACATAAATATCCAGCACATATATATCCAACATAATAAATAGCCAGCACATATATATCCATCCATACATACATAGTAGGTTGCACATAGTCCCATCAATCCATACATATTACAATCTGCAAAGTTTCATCATAGCAATCTAGTTTCATCATAGCAAGCGAGCAGAATACAAGAAGTGCATCAAAGGAAAAAACAAGCAATCCATCATAGGATGTTGGCTTCCGTGAAGTGAATGAAACCTGCAAAATGACAAATAGGAAAGTTAGAAAAAGAATAGAAGAAGAAGAAGAAGACTAGAAGAATAAGTATATGCCATTTATTAGCTAACTTAGGTGAAGTGGAGCATTTATGAGCTAAATTAGTTGAAATGGATCGTTTATGAGCTAAGTTAGGTGAAATGGATCGTTTATGAGCTAAGTTAGGTGAAATGGATCGTTTATGAGCTAACCTAGCTGAAATGGGTCGTTTATGAGCTAACCTAGGTGAAATAGGTCGTTTATGAGCTAACCTAGGTGAAATGGGTCGTTTATGAGCTAACCTAGGTGAAATGGGTCGTTTATGAGCTAACCTAGGTGAAATGGGTCGTTTATGAGCTAACCGAGGTGAAATGGATCG
>NC_057807.1:8254240-8258312 GCF_018294505.1 Triticum aestivum
AGGTGAAATGGGTTGTTTATGAGCTAACCTAGGTGAAATGGGTCGTTTATGAGCTAACCTAGGTCAAATGCATCATTTATGAGCTAACCTAGGTGAAATGGATCATTTTGGAGGTAACTTAGTTGAAATGGGTCGTTTATGAGCTAACTAAGGTGAAATGCCACGTTTTTATCTAACTAAGGTGAAATGGATCGTTTTTGAGCTAACTTAGGTGAAATGGGTCATTTTGGAGCTAACCTAGGTGAAATGGGTCATTTTGGAGCTAACCTAGGTGAAATGGGTCATTTTAAAGCTAACGTAGGTAAAATGGATCATTTAGGAGCTAATCTATGTAAAATGGGTCATTTTAGAGCTAACTTGGATAAATTGGATCACTTGTAAGCTAATTAAGGTAAAATGAGTCATTTTAGAGCTAACTTAGGTAAAATGGATCGTTTATGAGCTAACTAAGCTAATTATGCAATTTTTGACATAAGTAACCTTATTAAGTCATTTTGAAGGAAAAGAAGCTAACTCTAGGTCATTATGGTAAGCATATTGGAGGAAATAAAGCTAAGTCTAAGTCTAGGGAAACTTACCGTGATCAGGGAGGTGTAGGAGCGGGCTGGCTCGTGCCGGTAGCCGGAGAAGGATCGTGCGATGCATCTCTGGAGTTAAGCTGCACCAAAGATCATTTCCAATGTCTTGTTAGCATTATGACACTCAAATGTTAAGACTAGCAAGTAATGTCCATTCAAATTAAACTTATCGTGCTCCCAGGAGCAATCACTGGCATCGGCGGAGCGGTCTGACCGGACTTCTCGCACACAGACTGCACATTTGGTTTTCACAACAGAGTCATACTAGTTAGTAATGAGACTCAAATGTTAAGACTAGCAAGTAATCTGCAGAAGAAACTTACCACAAGGAGCTCGTACATGGCCCTTGCCTGCATGTCATTCCGTGCCCTCTCCTCCTCCAACATTTTTGTCGTCCTCTCCTCCAACTCCCGCTGCCTCTCCGCCGCCTCCGCCAGAAGTTTCTCCGTTCTATCTCTCTCACTCTGTATAGCAGCCTGCAACACCACTCACATGACCATTTGTAATCATTGATGGAAGAGCACACAATGTAGTGGAGAAAGATAGCTGAGTACGTATAACTAACCTTGAAGGCGAGTTGGACTAGCTGTTCATGAGGCCTTATCTCAGGAGCGGAGCTCGACTGGCGTGCCTTGATCTTTGGGAGAGTGCTAGGGCGACGGATAAGTCCATCTCCCATGGCTATGGAGCCATGGGACCTCCCGCCACCAGATATCATCAGCAACTCTGTATCAATGGGACCCTGGCTCGGGTTAAAGTCCTCCCCTTTCCTCGCCTTCCCCTGATCTCTATATTGCACGAGCTTGTCGTGGGCGGAGATGTTGGTGAAGTTCTTTGGATCATCGAGGTCAGACGCAGAGAATGCCTTGACTTTCTTGTAAGGGCCAGTGTGGGCCATGGCATACAGGTCGTACACCTCGGGCACCTTATCCGCCTTATTGTAGCGTGCCTGAAAGAGAGAAACAAATTAAATTAGTAATTAAAGGGCTAAATCTAGCATGATGAATGAATTGCATGAATCATGAAGCAAACCACATACTCAGTTCCGCCCGTACTGAAATAAGTTGGAGCTGCCTTGGTGGTGTGGCACACCTTCCATTTGGGCACGTTTGTCCTTGGCCTCGTTGTGGGTGGCCCGCCATTCTTTTGAGCACCACGCATTGACCAACACCTCCCAACAATCCATCCGATCCGCACACCATCTCGGAAAGGCCTAAGTTAGCAAATAGAAACTTCAGCGCTACGGCTATGGATTACTAAATGAAGTAAGTAAGTACAAGGCCTTAAGAATTACCTTCATGTACTGCTCCTTACTCAAGAACTTATCGCGGCACTCCTACTTGGGCTTCTTGATACCACGCCCGGCGTAGTAGTCTCGAACAGCCTGCACCTGAGCCTCATGCCGTAAGTTCTGAAGTAGGCGCTTGCACTCCTTGTGGATAACATCTACCGCCTCCTCCTCGTATCTCTCCTCACACCTGTAGAATGTCTGCAATCAAATGAGACAATATTGATTAGTACAATTAATAACTAGCTAGTTGAAGATTTTTAATTGTGTAAAGGAGAAATTACCCAGAACTTTCTGATCACCACGTCTGCCCTCGTCTTGCACAAGACACCATCGATAATCTCACCCGGCGGGGCCGGGGCAGCCAAGTAGTGCTCCCAACTCAATCCAACCTCTGGAAGCCGACCCTCACCAGGCAACGTGACAAATCCCGGAAAGTTTTGCCGAATCAGAACTCCAAGGACGGAGTTGGGCCGGCGGACTATTTCATGGTGGTCCCAACCCCTGCAGCATGACAAGGCCAACGCATTAGTTATCTGAAGAAACGTGAATGCAAAAGGTACAAAAAGATTAAATGCACTTACCTCTCCCCATCAGGGAAAATCAACCACCTCTGCTCGCGGGTCGCCGGCACGGACGAGAGCCGTGTAGCACCATGCTGGTTGACGTTGCCCCCCTCCTCCCCCTCCTCCTCAAAATCAGTCGGCTCCCCGCCATCATCAGCATGGCCACTCGGCTTCCCGCCATCATCAGCATGGCCACTCGGCTCCTCAGGCTGACCCAACCAAGTACCCCATCCAGACGTGTGCTCCTCCGGGGTCTCGTGGGCCCAACTCTCATGGGCCGAAGGCCCGTCGACCCGAGGCTCGTGGGTCGAAGACCCGTGGACCGGAGGCTCGTGGACCGGAGTCCGTGTAGCCTCCTCCTCAGACGAGTCCACCCTAGCAGTCACGTGCTCGGGTGAAACAGCTGGGGGCGGCGGCGAGGAAGGCTCCGTAAGAGTCACCCTAGCTCCTCTCCCGCGACCACGTGCTCCACCTCCTCTCTTCTTCTTACCTCGTCCCCTGCTGGGCACCGCGGTCGACGAAGAAGGGCCCGGCGGTGTCACCATACTGTCCAACAACGCTCGGCGGAGAGGTGCGTGTGGAATGGAAGACCTCGCACCACGCGCCGATGAAGAAGGGGCCTCGGCGCGCTCCCGACCAGCGCCCACCATCTTTCAACACCTGCCATGATAAAGAATAAACGAAATTAGTACAACATAAAAAAATACCGACATGAATAATAATATGTATATCACTTAAATGTATCATCATCAAGTACAACATAAAAAAATTGAATACCTGATACTAGTAATAATCTCGATCAGTATCATCAATAAATGCATAATCATCATCATCATCACTATAATCAATGATGGGCTCATAGGGTTCATTGGCATGCAACCTACACTCTAATAGGTAATGATAGGTCCTAATCCCACCCATGTATGTGTAGATTGGGTTCATTTTCCCATGCTATGCTCCGGATCCGATGCAAAATTTCGGCAGCACCTCCCCGCTGTTCTCCTGATACACGTCTCTGCAATAATCAGAGAGGATGTGTACCCGGAGAACAACAGGGGAGGCACTGACGAAATTTATGCGTCGGATCCGGAGCAAAGCATATGGGAAAACGAACCCAATCTACACATACTCGGGCTGTCCATGGATAGTGTTGGACAATTCGAAAGAATCAAGGTTATAAATATGCAAATGCATGCATATTTATAACTATGACGCTTTCGAACGGGAGACACATATTGGTTACGCATACTGATGATTCAAGACACATATATAGCTAGCTATCAAGTTTCATCGGAATAGATCAAATAATTAATTGGGGAGGAGGACATGTCATTTGTGCTCACCCACGAACGAAGGGGCAGAGCTCGTCAAACGCACGGCGAGGTCGTCGAACACCAAACCTCGCAGCGATGAAACAACTGCACATTTAAAACTACCCGATCAACACAATTATATATGATGTTTTTCATAACAAAATCGAAAAATATAAGACCTAACTAATAATTCACAAATATATGACCCCGTCGGCCTCTAGAAGGCCAAAGAACACCTTTTCGGGAGGTGTCGGGGGTCGGGGTGTCGTGTCGGTGTCGGGGTCGGGGTATCGGGTCAGGCTCGGGGTTGGGGTGTCGGTGTCGGGA
>NC_057807.1:8259339-8297769 GCF_018294505.1 Triticum aestivum
TGGGGGCGGCGGCGCGCGTGTGGGAGCAGGGGGAGAAACAAAGAGAGAGGGGCGGGGTGGGGCATGCCGTTAGATATGTTAAATGTTTGCCGTCCGCCCTCTTTGTCGTCCGCTTTTTTGCTCTTTGCCGTCCGCTAGCAGACGGCAAAGAGGGGGGGGGGCGTTAAGTATTTTTTAAGTAGCTCCTCAGTGGGGCCCCCTCCCTCTTTGCCGTCTGCTAGCCGACGGCAAAGAATCTTTGCCGTCTGCTAGCCGACGGCAAAGAACTGGCTGATGGCAAAGACTTTCTTTGCCATCAGCCAGTTCTTTGCCGCCTGCTTTTGGGTAGCTGATGGAAAGATCTTCTTTGCCGTCTGCTAGCAGACGGCAAAGAGCTGGCAGATGGCAAAGTAGCTGATTCCAGTAGTGTGGGCTGGTGCGCCCCTCCCAAAGGGCCCAAGGCGCCTAGGGTTGAAAACCCTAGGGGAGGGGGTGCCTCCACTTTGCTTGGGGGGCAAGCCTCCTCTCCTACCCCCTCCCTCTAGATGGGATCTAGAGGGGTTGGCCCCCTCTCCCCTTCCCCTATATATAGTGGGGTTTTTGGGGCTGCCAAGAACACGAGTTTACCTCTATCCTGGCGCAGCCCTACCCCTCTCCCTCCTCGTCTCTCGCAGTGCTTGGCGAAGCCCTGCTGGAGTGCCATGCTCCTCCATCACCACCATGCTGTTGTGCTGCTGCTAGACGGAGTCTTCCTCAACCTCTCCCTCTCTCCTTGCTAGATCAAGGCACGGGAGACGTCACCGGGTTGCACGTGTGTTGAACGTGAAGGCACCATTGTTCGGTGCTTAGATCGGATTCGGCCACGATCTGAATCGCTTCGTGAACGACTCTACCGATGACGTTCTTGTAACGTTTCCTCTTAGCGATCTTCAAGGGTATGAAGATGCACTCCCTCTCTCTCTCTCTTGTTGCTAGAATCTCCATAGATTGATCTTGGTGTTGCGTAGAAAATTTTGAATTTGTGCTACGTTCCCCAACAGTGGCATCATGAGCTAGGTCTATTGCGAAGATTCTATGCACGAGTAGAACACAAGTTGTTGTGGGCGTTGATTTTGTTCAATATGCATACCGTTACTAGTCCTATCTTGTTTCGACGGTATTGTAGGATGAAGCGGCCCGGACCGACCTTAGACAGGTTCCACCGACTGACATGCACCTGTTGCATAAGGTGGCAAGCGGGTGCCAGTCTCTCCCACTTTAGTCGGATCGGATTCGATGAAAAGGTTCCTTATGAAGGGTAAATAGCAATTGGCATATCACGTTGTGGTTTTGGCGTAGGTAAGAAACTTTATTGCTAGAAACCTATAGCAGCCATGTAAAAACTTGCAACAACAATTAGAGGACGTCTAACTTGTTTTTGCAGCATATGTCGTGTGATGTGATATGGCCAAAAGGATGTGATGAATTATATATATGTGATGTATGAGATTGATCATGTTCTTGTAATAGGAATCACGACTTGCATGTCGATGAGTATGACAACCGGCAGGAGCCATAGGAGTTGTCTTAATTTATTGTATGTCCTGCGTGTCATTAAAAACGCCATGTAATTACTTTACTTTATTGCTAACTGTTAGCCATAGTAGTAGAAGTAATAGTTGGCGAGACAACTTCATGGAGACACGATGATGGATATCATAATGATGGAGATCATGGTGTCATGCCGGTGACGATGATGATCATGGCGCCCCGAAGATGGAGATCAAAAGGAGCAAAATGACATTGGCCATATCATGTCACTATTTGATTGCATGTGATGTTTATCATGTTTTTGCATCTTATTTGCTTAGAACGACGGTAGTAAATAAGATGATCCCTCATAATAATTTCAAGAAAGTGTTCCCCCTAACTGTGCGCCGTTGCGAAAGTTCGTTGTTCCGAAGCACCACGTGATGATCGGGTGTGATAGATTCTAACGTTCACATACAATGGGTGTAAGCCAGATTTACACATGCAAAACACTTAGGTTGATTTGACGAGCCTAGCATGTACAGACATGGCCTCGAAACACAAGAGAGCGAAAGGTCGAACATGAGTCGTATAGTAGATACGATCAACATGAAGATGTTCACCTATGATGACTAGTCCGTCTCACCTGATGATCGGACACTACCTAGTTGACTCGGATCATGTATCACTTAGATGACTAGAGGGATGTCTATCTGAGTGGGAGTTCATCAAATAATTTGATTAGATGAACTTAATTATCCTGAACATAGTCAAAAGGTCTTTGCAAATTATGTCGTAGCTCGCATTTTAGTTCTACTGTTTTAGATATGTTCCTAGAGAAAATTTAGTTGAAAGTTGATAGTAGCAATTATGCGGACTGGGTCCGTAAACTGAGGATTGTCCTCATTGCTGCACAGAAGGCTTATGTCCTTAATGCACCGCTCGGTGTGCTGAAGCTCGAACATCGTCTATGGATGTTGCGAACATCTGACATACACGTTTTGATGACTCGATGATAGTTCACTAATGTTAAACGGTTTAGAATTGTGGCGCAAAGACGTTTTTTGAAACGTCGCGGAACATATGAGATGTTCCAAGGGCTGAAATTGGGATTTCAGGCTCGTGCCCACGTCAAGAGGTATAAGACCTCCGACGAATTTTGTTAGCCTACAAACTAAGGGAGAAAAGCTCAATCGTTGAGCATGTGCTCAGATTGTCTGGAACTACAATCACTTGAATCGAGTGGGAGTTAATCTTCTAGATGAGATAGTGATGTTTCTCCAAAGTCATTGCCACCAAGCTACTAGAGCTTCGTGATGAACTATAACATATCAGGGATAGATATGATGATCCTTGAGCTATTCGTGATGTCTGACACCGTGAAAGTAGAAATCAAGAAGGAGCATCAATTGTTGATAGTTTGTGAAACCACTAGTTTCAAGAAGGGGTCCCAAGCAGTGCGTCTTAGGATCAATGGTAACAGGAGGCAAGGGACACGATGTTTTACCCAGGTTCGGGCCCTCTTGATGGAGGTAAAACCCTACGTCCTGCTTGATTGATATTGATATTGTGGATGTTTACAAGCGTGGATCTACCACGAGATCAAGGAGGCTAAACCCTAGAAGCTAGCCTATGGTATGATTGTAATGGTTGTAGTTGCTGTGTCCTACGGACTAGAGCCATCCCGTTTATATAGACACCGGAGAGGGCTAGGGTTACATAGAGTCGGTTACAATGGTAGGAGATCTATGTATCCGTATCGCCAAGCTTGCCTTCCACGCCAAGGAAAGTCCCATCCGGACACGGGACGAAGTCTTTAATCTTGTATCTTCATAGTCTTGGAGTCCGGTCGATGATGATAGTCCGACCGATGATAGTTCGGCTGATGATGGTAGTCCGGCTATCCGGACACCCCCTAATCCGGGACTCCCTCAGTAGCCCCCTGAACCGGTCTTCAAGTTGGGGACGCTCCTCGATTCTTCTGAACTGTTCTTCATCTTCGGTTGCCGGTCTTGAAAACTGGTTCAACAAATCTTCTCATCTTCTATCTTGAGGATCGCCGAAACGCATTCGACGAGTTTACGCGTTGGGTATCCGAGGAGCCCCTTTAAGTTTACGGCCTTTATCAATGCCTTGTTATTTTTATGCCATGCCTCGGGTTTGAAGTTGTTCCCGGGTGGAAACATCCTCTTGCGTCCGAGCTCCAACGCCGGACTGCATTCGAGGTATCCTTTGCAGCCGAGCACCAATGCCGGACTGCTTCCCAGCTCTAACGCCGGACTATGTATCCAAGCTCCAACGCCGAACGGTATCCGAGCTCTAACGCCGGACTATGTATCCGAGCTCCAACGCCAGACGGTATCCGAGCTCCAACGCCGTACTATATCCAAGATGTCATAGATCATCTTGGTCCAAAAAAGTTGAAGGAGTTTAGCCGAGCTTAATGCCGGAAATGCCCTCTATGGAGCCAGCCACTAGCGCCCGAGCTTTATGCCGGACTGCTTCCGAGGTGGTGCAACACCCCGAATGTGGGCTAATTTTTCTCAATATTTTTGATTGGTGCCAGTAGCCCTCAAGGTGGGTATCAGTCTAAAACCCGAGATACACATGAAGGATGACATAAGACCGCTGATCCCCGAAGCTGCTGAGACTCAGGTTGATTTGCAAAATCGGTCTGAGGATCAAGTCCTAGCTCGGCAGAATACTTCGGGACACAAAAAGGGGCGCGCTTAGTCCTCAAGACTCAGGTTGGGTGAGGCCGACCAACTGAGGATCAAAATCTCCTCGGAAACTGTATTGCACTTAAAATTTTCTGCATAGAACAGGCAATGCAGTAGCCCCCGAGACACTGGCCGGGTGGCAACACCAGATCAGGGGATTGATGTGCCCCTTTAATATTTGTAAATAATAAGCCCGAAGCCCAGTAGCCCCCGAGCCTTAATGCGGGCACGGGAGGCCGAATTAAGGATCGATATCCATAGTAAAATCACAAATTATGTGTAATGACTCTATGTATCCAAGTACTTTACATCATTAATGCTCGGATCCGCATTGTTCAAAACTTTGTTGACCGACCATCGGCTTCCACCTCCTCGGCCAATAGCCGAGGAGTGTTTGTCCTTCTTTATAAAGCCTTGATGAGGGCAAAGATTTACAACAAACAAGGCAATCTGGCCATACGGTTTTATAAACAAAGGTACGCGGAGAGACATGTTATATTACTGTTTAACAGAAGAAATGTCTTCTAGAGAAAATAGTCCCGCTATCGGTTCCTTTCTTTGGGTTGTCATGCTAAGCATGATCATGAAACCTCTGCTCCAATGTAAGAGCAAAATATCGAGGATTTAGTTTGGGAGGCCAGTTAATAGCCCCCGATAGTGTTCGGCGACAGTCGAGGTCAAGCCGGAAACACTTCGGCCAATGAATGGCCCGTCATTTAATATAGTCATTGGATCGCTGACCAGTTTACACCTATTGTGACAGTCACTTTTCGGCTTTCTCCACTGAGGTGCTTGACCATGCGAGCTGGAAGCACAATCGCAGTGGTTCTCCCTTTGCACACCTAGCCGAACAAAGCGGAACGTAGGAGGCAAGCGCGGGAGCCGGGCAACCCAACTATTGACCGAAGACACAATTCAAAGCTGATGCATATATAGCAATATCCGAGAATGTTTTTGCCGAATCTCTAAAGGTGTCCGGCGTTGCACTGCGAGACTTGTGCTGAAAACACATAAATAGTTAAAAGTGCCAAAAACTTGGAAAACCAAAAAACGTCAGTAAAAACATGACGTCCGAACAAGATCAAGTGTTCGGTGCCAATCCGAAAATTGGACTTTAGAAAAAAAGTGCTTCTGCCATGCTTTAACTTTGCAACGACTAAAAACACTTAGTATGAAATGGCTCAAATAAACATAAGAGCCCCCAAGCGACTTGGGTAAAAGTTGACTATAAAATGTAATGTGACATTTAGAATGCCTTCTAGCCGGATTGTAGATCGTTTGTCGTAGCGGACCTTTTCGCTTCAACCTCTGGACCCAATAGTCCGGAGTGTGTCCGAATACCCTCGCGGTTATAAAAACCGGGGCATGCGTGGAGACCAGGCGTAGGGGTCATTAGTGCTTTATCAGACAAGTGCCCAACTAGTTATGTTATATTACATGGTTAGTAAGAAACATCTTCCAGGGGGAATAGTTCCATTAGGGGTTCCTTTCCCTGGGAGGCATATGCCCTAAAGTGCATGTCCGGACTGCGAAAAGAGCAGAAAAACATCTGGGGGCGGGCAAATAAATAGGTAAGAAATCATCTTTTAGTTCACCGACCGAGTATTCCCTTAAGAACGCTAGCTTTCGGCTTCACCCAGTCTGAGGTACACATCCGGCTGACCCGGCAGTAACAATTGCAGAGGTGCTCCCTTTACCACCTAGCCGAACAATCGAGAACGTAGGGGTAAACACAGGAGCCAGGCAACCCAGCTTGACCAAAACTTAAGTCATATCGATGCATATAATGGTGAATAAAAGGTACATGCGGAAGTGTGACACATGTGTTGGGCATAAAGCCCGAATTAATAAGCTTCTGTTAAAGAAGCCCCTAGGTATAATGAGCGCGGGTAGCGCGTCAAGTGTGTGCGAACAAAGTTTCGACAAGGAAGATAAGCAACTTTTTCCCGAGAAAGTATGATGCTTGGTCGAACCGAACACAAGTTAGAAATTTTAAAACTTTGAGCATGAAGGCAACTTAGCTAGTTAATGTGGTCGGTATTGATGATGCGGTCCGAGCTTGATGCGGGACAAGGTTCCATCCCCCAAGCCTCTCTCGAGGTGGCGGAGCAAAGAGCTCGGTCCTATGAAGTTGTGGCATCGCATGGTCAATGCAGGACGGCAGAGTGATGCCGAAGTCCCTGGCATGGGGTAATGAAGTGTTGACGAAGCTCCCCGTCTAGCCGAGGTGACGTCAAAGGATATAGTCCGGCTGGATCATTTTCCTGTGCACCAAAAATAGTGCAGACCGGGGATAATAGTAATAATAGGAATTAAAAAAATGTTTCATAATAAATAATTTATGCAAAGTGAGTAGTAAAAGAAATATGGCCTGGCGCCGAAGTCGATGTCGATGCAGGTCGTCGGCGTAATGCAATAAAGGCGTGGCAAAGCCCGGATTCACAGGTCGGTCCGAGTTCCGGATGCGGTGTTCGCCGAACTGTGTACGGAAACTAACCGAACCATCATGCGACCGTCGATTATGCGGCCACCATTTGATGGACCTATGTACATATGCTGGACTAACCAGAGTAATAATTCCTTGGGAGAAATTTAACCCAAACAAGCAAAAAGAAATACTAGGATTAATAGCACCTGGTTTATTTGTTGTAGCAATCCGAAGGAAGGTGATTCCCAAAATTGGGACTCGATCCGCGCACCCATGCCTGGTCGGCTAGTGACGCCAAAGTGTCCGGAGTAAGTTGATGAAGAGATGGCGAAGCCCCCGGTCCAGCCGAGATGTCGAAGTAGGTCGGCGTGACGGACACGAGCTTGAAGAAGCAATAGTGCGGCCCTGCCGATGCAGGTCGTGACGTGGTCGATGCCGGCTTGATGAAGCAACCGTACGGCGATGCCGGTATGCCCGCTCCGTGTAATCCGTGGGGCGGTGATGTTGGTGATGATTTATCCTTCACGATGCCGGACTCTTGTTCGACTTGCCAAGATGATGATCCGAAGAAGTTGAGCTTGACTCAACAAAGTAACGACGTGTCTAGCGCAGGTCGGCTGCCGTGGAGTGATGTTGTCGGGCTGGTTTGACACCGGCGCGACGGTGAAGTTCGTATTGCAAGAATACTTTCAATACTACTGGGACGTGTTTGAGAATAAAACACAACACCCCATACGAAAACTTCCTTCAAAAAGGATGTCCGAGATCCCGTTCATAAAGAAGATGAATTCGGGTCGGATTCGTTCTCGCGCAGAAAACAGATCCAAAAAGTGATGCACTAATCAGAAGTTTCCCGGAGTTTGGACGGTCGGATCGAGCTGAATTTTTGGCAGGTGGTAGATATGGGAATTCCGCAGTAAATCAACGGTTGGATCCTCCAAAGGACATCCGATCTAGATGCTGGATACAACGCCCTAAACTCGTCCGGATTCTCGTCCACATTCAACAGGGCTCCGGTATATCGGAGATTGCCGGAGATTCCTCCATCGGAACTCGACGAAATTTTTGCATGGTTGTTGTATACTTAATTCCTCATAATTCCACCGAAGTAATCGTTTAAGCGACACTCGAGGAGGCGGTGGTGGCGGATACAAATTTGCTGTCCAAAAAAACAGCACGGTCGCCTGAGGGCAATGTTGACGTTGAGCCCCCGAGCTCCGTGGATGACTCCTCCATGATCTTGATAGAGATCGGAGTTGGTGTTGATGAAGGCCTTCATCTGAATATGATGATCGGAGGTAGAGCGCAGTCCTTGGTCAAGCCAAGGTGACCAGCCGAGCTGGCGGCGAAGAAGCCGACGTCGCAGTTGACCTGCAGTCGAGCCATTGATCCTTTCGCCGATCACACAGCGGAACTCTCAGTGAAAGCACCAATGTCGGTGTCAAAACCGGCGGATCTCGGGTAGGGGGTCCCAAGAAGTGCGTCTTAGGATCAATGGTAACAGGAGGCAAGGGACACGATGTTTTACCCAGGTTCGGGCCCTCTTGATGGAGGTAAAACCCTACGTCCTGCTTGATTGATATTGATATTGTGGATGTTTACAAGAGTGGATCTACCACGAGATCAAGGAGGCTAAACCCTAGAAGCTAGCCTATGGTATGATTGTAATGGTTGTAGTTATTGTGTCCTACGGACTAGAGCCATCCGGTTTATATAGACACCGGAGAGGGCTAGGGTTACATAGAGTCGGTTACAATGGTAGGAGATCTATGTATCCGTATCGCCAAGCTTGCCTTTCACGCCAAGGGAAGTCCCATCCGGACACGGGACGAAGTCTTCAATCTTGTATCTTCATAGTCTTGGAGTCCGGTCGATGATGATAGTCCAGCCGATGATAGTTCGGCTGATGATGGTAGTCCGGCTATTCGGACACCCCCTAATCTAGGACTCCCTCAGTAATGATAGTACCACCTGCTTGTGGCACTGCCATTTGAGTCATATTGGTATAAAACGCATGAAGAAGCTCCATATTGATGGATCTTTGAGCTCACTCGTTTTTGAAAAGTTTGAGACATGCGAACCATGTCTATTGGTATATGCACATGAAGAAACTCCATGCAGATGGATCGTTTGGACTCACTTGATTCTAAATCACTTGAGACATGCAATTCATACCACATGGGCAAGATGACTGAAAAGCCTCGTTTTCAGTAAGATGGAACAAGAGAGCAACTTGTTGGAAGTAATACATTTTGATGTGAGCTGTCCAATGAGTGCCGAGGCACGCAGTGGATATCGTTATGTTTTTACTTCACAGATGATTTGAGTAGATGCTGAGTATATTTACTTGATGAAACACAAGTCGGAATTATTGAAAGGTTCAACTAATTTCAGAGTGAAGTTGAAGATCGTCGTGACAAGAGGATAAAATGTCTATGATATGATCATAGAGATGAATATCTGAGTGTTGACACCAGATTTTGGCACGGTCAATAACTTATTTAAGATGGCGTCAAATGGTGAAGTGATCTTCATGAAAGAGTTCCGTATTGTCGATATGAACATCTTTGAAGTTTGGGTCATCGCAGTCCGATTTCATCTCGAAGGCCGAAACTATGCTCAAAGTACTAAGATCTTATATTCAGAGTACAGTTTGGCTGATTAAGCCCCCAAGACGATCTTAAATGGAAACATTATCTACACGGATTTTCTTCGTCTCGTCGAAACGGTCGATTTTGATATAAAAATCGTTCCAATCCAAGTTAGTATGCAAAAGTTAGAGCCATCGGAATACAGCCCTCTCAAGAGGCAAAAAACTGGCGCGCCCCACCAGACACCCTGTCTGATGGGTAGCGCGAGGATAGCCTGTTTTGCGCGACCAATTTGACCCTCAAGATGACTTCTGATCAAAAAACATTCAACATAAAAGTTGTTCGTCTCGTCGAAACGGTCAAGATTTCTTTTGGTCTCATTTCCATCCGAGATCGTTTACCACTACAAAAAAGACCCGCAAGATGCAGCCAGTTTAAACCGAACAATTTTGGAAAGTTCGGACAAAACCAATCCGAATTTGACTAGGGTTTTGGACGTGAATCCAAGCCTTTTCCTTGCACGGGAAGTCCAGCCGCCTCTTATATATCTAAGGGGTGACGGCCGATTGAACAACACACAATCGAACAATCATCTACCACTTTTATCTTTTATCTTTTCTCCTTAACCCTAGTTCTTCTTCTTCCTCGTTCTTCGTTCGTTCTTCTTTTGCAGGGCGGTGAACCTCGAGGCCCTAGGGGCGGTCAGGCCGACCTAGGGCAGCCCATAGCCGCTGCGCGCCCTGACGGGGTCCCTCCCGGACGTGTGAGGTTTCGGGTCCTCAAAAGCGCCCGCCGGATTGTCTTGCGTACCGCGCTTCCGGCGGGTCTCCTTCGACGTGAGATGCGGTACATCACCCTCGGCGTTGGATGTACACGGTGACGTGTTCGTGTGCGAACACACTTTTTGGCGACCCCGCTGGGGACGAAGCTTTGAACGGTCTCCAGCCCGTTCTTGCTACGAAGAGATCGTCATCTAGGGTTTGCAATCTACAAAGGTAACATGAATACCCAATTCACTTATGTAGATGCAAATAATACATATGTTGTTGCTAGATCGTCTAATGAGCATATTGTATCGGCTAGCCCTAGTTTTATCAATCATGCATCTAATTATGTGCAACAGTCGATTCAGAATAATCTTCATGCTTCAACTTCATATAATTTTAGCAACATGCAACATATGTATCCCAACTCCCATGCATCGGCAACCCCACAAATCTATATGCCGATGAACAACATGAGGAGTTCGGTTAATCATGTAGAGACACCCCATGTAGGAACTTCCAATAGTATGCAACAAAGTGTTTCGACTTTTTATTCATCGGCAAATAACTTGTAGTATGTTAATCCAAACGTGCCGGTGGATAGGGGAATTGGCCATGCCACTACTAGTTATTCGGCCAATTACCCTCAAACATCGTATGCTACACCTCATGCTATGAATTTTTCGGCACCATACGCAATTGTAGATATTCGTGATTCGGCTCCGCACCTTCATGCTCATGGCCGAATAAGTGAGAATTCTACCAGAGCGCATGTGTCTTTACCTAGTGACGTAGCATATCATGTTGCCCCTGCACAATTACAAAAATTCGGCAACACACCATTGCCAAAAGTGTCTCAAAGTATTGGGGGGCAATCCGATGAAGATTGGGCTGAAATTGGTCGAAAAAAGCTGAAAGATAGACTAGCTACAATGTTTGCTGAATTTAGACAAGAACAAGCAACCTTGCAAATCAAAGAAAGAAAGAGTGGTGATTCGGATAACAAAGTTAATTCGGTTATTAAAAAAGCCGAATCAAATAGAATGTGTACTGAATCTATCAAAGAAAAAGACGATGCCAAGGCATTGGAGAGTCATTCAAAAGTGGAACAAAGTATTATTCAAGTGATACAACCATCATGCTCTCCCAACGTAATTGAAGAGGTATGTCTAGCAAGTGACTTGCCTATCTTCCGATTTGGTCACAACTTTATTGTCGATGCTTCTATAAGAAAAATTCTAATAAGTAATTTTGAAAGACCAATGAAGAAGGGTAATTTACTTGTTAGCAACAAAATTGTTATAGACTATATCGGTCAACCCATTGCACCATTTATAAAGACCAATAATGACTTATTGTTGTGGCCAAAGCTTTCCCCATTGCTTTATCTAAAGTTCATATCTCGTTGGGTAGCTTTGCTTATTTCTTACTTGGCTTGCACTTTGTCTCAATTGAGACATGTGTGTTCTAAATATTTACGTATCGGAAGTTTAAAGCCAAGGTTAATTTCTTTTGAGAAATCCGATGCTAATATAATATCTTATCCAAAGACACCGGAGATAGAGTGGAAAACACAATGTATAGCCGAATAGGAAGATTCTAAATCTGAACCATTCGTTTGCTTATCTTCGAAGCCGTTCACACAGCAAGATCGGCTATAAAGCAAGAAGTTTACCTTCAATTCAAGCATGTGTGACCAAATATTTGATTTATTGCTGAAAAATAATTACATAAGAATTCTTGATCACCATGTCAAGCCATCAGTTCAAGGACGAATGTATTGTAGGTTGCATCATTCGTTCAAACATAATTTTGAGGATTGCAATATGTTTCGTCAAATAGTTAAATCGGCCATTGAAAAAGGACGATTGAAATTTGTTGAGACACCAAGTGATGACCAGTCTATTCCGATTGGTCTCGATGGCAGAAAGTTTTTGCATCGGCTGCTTCAAGCCGATCCATTTAAAGAGGAGGTAAAAACTGCAGGTGATGGGGTCAAGCTTTCAAGTAAAGAAGTTGTTGAAGAGCATAATGAACATATTTTTGAGGGCGAGAATTCCATCAAAGCTACAATGAAGACGCCAAGGACTGGGGGGCAGCAAGCAAATCCAATGATTGGTGCAAGCACAACCAAAGGAAACAAAGGCCAAAATAAGCGCAAGTGTAAGAGATCAAAAATCACCTTCGCTGAACTATTGGATAAATATCAAAAGAAGAGTGAAGAGAAGAATGCTTATCGGCCAAATCATGCAAAGAAACCAAGATCACCCCCAAGGCGCAAATATGAGGATTGGTATTGTCAAAGTGATAATTTTAATGCAACATATTCATATCCTTATTTTGGGCCACCAATGCCAATGCCGTGGATGCCTCCCTATGCTCATATAGATACATATTCATCATGGGACAGGTATGATACAAGGGCACATTCTCCATCTTATTCTAGACCATCTCACCAATACTATGCAGCTCCAAGGAGATCAACATTTTAACAATCACGCGTCAAAGACCGTTTCAATTATAAAGAATCGGTCTGGTGCACAAGGAAGAATAAGGAGGTGGTCGAGCAAATCTACCGCGTCAAAAGAGATGGTCGTAAGAGTGCCACTTCAGATATGATCTCAAATGAAAAAGAGCCAATTAAAGTGTTGTCATTGGCTACAAAAGGCAACTAGGCAAGTCAATCAAGTGCCAAATCTGAAGGGAAGAAGTTGAGAGTGCACAAGGTAAAACAAGAATTGCCATTACTTCAAATAAAATCGCAGCTGGGATGCCCACTCGACTTATCGTATTGGCAAAAGAAGGAGTTGCGGAAGCTTAGTGCACAAGAACTTGAAAAGAGAAATATGGCGTGGGTTCCCAAAGTAAATATTCAAAATAAGAATTATGTGTGAGCTTCCTTTACAAGGAGTGCGACAAAGGTGAAGAAGGAAAAGAGTGAAAGCTACGAAGGACCAAGCCGAAGGTTTCAACATCTTCGGTCCACACATTATCCATTTTCTTCAACAATGCCGTTGATGCCTATGCCATGGAATTCTTCATTAGGTATGGTTGGTTACCCTCAATGGGCTTATTTTAATCCATGGATAAAATATAATTTCTTACATCATGAAAGGGTATTACCAAATCATTATATGTTCGATTAGCTTCACTTTCGTTGCTAATCTAAATGGACGATATATACTTATCGTCTTAAGAATATGCAAAATGGCCGATGGAGTGTTGACATCGTCCTTAGAACAAGCCATGCGGAAGTTATTTTTCGGCACACAAACTTTGCCGAAAAACAGGGGGGCATGTGTTGACACCAGATTTTGGCACGGTCAATAACTTATTTAAGATGGCGTCAAATAGAGAAGTGATCTTCTTGAAAGAGTTCCGTATTGTCGATATGAACATTTTGAAGTTTGGGTCATCGCAGTCCGATTTCATATCGAAGGCCGAAACTATGCTCAAAGTACTAAGATCTTATATTCAGTGTACAGTTTGGCTGATTTAGCCCCCAAGACAACCTCAAATGGAAACATTATCTACATGGATTATCTTCGTCTCGTTGAAACGGTCGATTTTGATATAAAAATCGTTCCAATCCGAGTTAGTATGCAAAAGTTAGAGCCATCGGAATACAGCCTCGTCAGGAGGCAAAAAACTGGCGCGCCCCACCAGACACCCTGTCTGATGGGTAGCGCGAGGATAGACTGTTTTGCGCGACCGATTTGACCCTCAAGATGACTTCTGATCAAAAAACGTTCAACATAAAAGTTGTTCGTCTCGTCGAAATGGTCAAGATTGCTTTTGGGCTCGTTTCCATCCGAGATCGTTTACCACCACAAAAAACATCCGCAAGATGCAGCCAGTTTAAACCGAACAGTTTTGGAAAGTTTGGACAAAACCAATCCGAATTTGACTAGGGTTTTGGACGTGAATCGAAGCCTTTTCCTTGCACGGGAAGTCCAGCCGCCTCTTATATACCTAAGGGGTGACGGCCGATTGAACAACACACAATCGAACAATCATCTACCACTTTTATCTTTTATCTTTTCTCCTTAACCCTAGTTCTTCTTCTTCCTCGTTCTTCGTTCGTTCTTCTTTTGCGGGGCGGCGAAACTCGAGGCCCTAGGGGCGGTCAGGCCGACCTAGGGCAGCCCATAGCCGCCGCGCGCCCTGACAGGGTCCCTCCCGGGCGTGTGGGGTTTCGGGTGCTCAAAAGCGCCCGCCGGGTTGTTTTGCGTACCGCGCTTCCGGCGGGTCTCCTTCGACGTGAGATGCGGTGCATCACCCTCGGCGTTGGAGGTACACGGTGACGTGTTCATGTGCGAACACTGAGTTACGTGTTTGGTACACAGTTAAGACATTGTGGAAATTGTTTCACAATTAATGCCGCCTAGAACACCATAGTGTGATGGTGTGTCCGAACATCATAGCTGCACCCTATTGGATATGATGCATGCCATGATGTCTCTTATCGAATTACGACTATCGTTTATGGGTTAGGCATTAGAGACAACCGCATTCATTTTAATAGGGCACCACGTAATTCTGTTGAGATGACACCGTGTGAACTATGGTTTAGAGAAACCTAAGCTGTCTTTCCTTAAAAGTTTTGGGCTGCGACGCTTATGTGAAAAAGTTTCATCCTGATAAGCTCGAACCCAAAACGGATATGTACATCTTCATACGACACCCAAAACAGTTGGGTATACCTCCTATTTCAGATCCGGAAACAAAAGTGATTGTTTCTAGAAACGGGTCCTTTCTCGAGGAAAAGTTTCTCTCGAAAGAATTGAGTGGGAGGATGGTGGGGACTTGATGAGGTTATAGAACCATCACTTCAACCAGTGTGTAGCAGGGCACAGGAAGTTGTTCCTGTGGCACCTACTGTTGGAAATATGCCCTAGAGGCAATAATAAAAGTATTATTATTATATTTCCTTGTTCATGATAATTGTCTTTTATTCATGCTATAACTGTATTATCCGGAAATCGTAATACACGTGTGAATACATAGACCACAATATGTCCCTAGTGAGCCTCTAGTTGACTAGCTCGTTGTGATCAACAGATAGTCATGGTTTCCTGGCTATGGACATTGGATGTCGTTGATAACGGGATCGCATCATTAGGAGAATGATGTGATGGACAAGACCCAATCCTAAGACTAGCACAAAAGATCGTGTAGTTCATTTGCTAGAGCTTTGCCAATGTCAAGTATCTCTTCCTTCGACCATGAGAGCGTGTAACTCCTGGATACCGTAGGAGTGCTTTGGGTGTATCAAACGTCACAACGTAACTGGGTGACTATAAAGGTGCACTACAGGTATCTCCAAAAGTATCTATTGTTTTATGCGGATCGAGACTGGGATTTGTCACTCCGTGTAAACGGAGAGGTATCTCTGGGCCCACTCGGTAGGACATCATCATATGTGCAATGTGACCAAGGAGTTGATCACGGGATGATGTGTTACGGAACGAGTAAAGTGACTTGCCGGTAACGAGATTGAACAAGGTATTGGATACCGACGATCGAATCTCGGGCAAGTAACATACCGATAGACAAAGGGAATTGAATATGGGATTGATTAAGTCCTTGACATCGTGGTTCATCCGGTGAGATCATCATGGAACATGTGGGAGCCATCATGGGTATCCAGATCCCGCTGTTGGTTATTGACCGGAGAACGTCTCGGTCATGTCTACATGTCTCCCGAACCCGTAGGGTCTACACACTTAAGGTTCGATGACGCTAGGGTTATAAAGGAAGTTTGTATGTGGTTACCGAATGTTGTTCGGAGTCCCGGATGAGATCCCGGACGTCACGAGGAGTTCTGGAATGGTCCGGAGGTAAAGATTTATATATGGGAAGTCCTATTTTGGCCACCGAAAAATGTTCGGGATTTTTCGGTATTGTACCGGGAAGGTTCTAGAAGGTTCCAGAGTGGGGCCCACCTGCATGGGGGGACCCACATGGACGTGGGTAGTGGGGGCAAGGCCCCACACCCCTGGTCAAGGCGCACCAAGATCCCCCCTTAGAAGGAATAAGATCATATCCCAAAGGGATAAGATCAAGATCCCTAAAAAGGGGGGATAACAATCGGTGGGGAAGGAAATAATGAGATTTCTTTCCTCCCACCTTGGCCAACGCCCCAATGGACTTGGAGGGCAAGAAACCAGCCCCTCCACCCCTATATATATAGTGGGGAGGCGCATGGGAGCTATACACGAAGTTCTGGCACAGCCCTACCTCTCTTCCTCCTCCTCCTCTCCCATGGTGCTTGGCGAAGCCCTGCTGGATTGCCACGCTCCTCCACCACCACCACGCCGTTGTGCTGCTGTTGGATGGAGTCTTCCTCAACCTCTCCCTCTCTCCTTGCTGGATCAAGGCATGGGAGACGTCACCGGGCTGTACGCGTGTTGAACGCGGAGGTGCCGTCCGTTCGACACTAGGATCATCGGTGATTTGAATCACGACGAGTACGACTCCATCAACCCCGTTCACTTGAACGCTTCCGCTTAGCGATCTACAAGGGTATGTAGATGCACTCTCTTTCTACTCGTTGCTGGTCTCTCCATAGATAGATCTTGGTGACACGTAGGAAAATTTTGAATTTCTGCTACGTTCCCCAACAGTGGCATCATGAGCTAGGTCTATTGCGTAGATTCTTTGCACGAGTAGAACACAAAGTAGTTGTGGGCGTTGATGTTGTTCAATATGCTTACCGTTACTAGTCCAATCTTGTTTCGACGGTTTTGTGGTATGAAGCGGCCCGGACCGACCTTACACGTACTCTTACGTGAGACAGGTTCCACCGATTGACATGCACTTGGTGCATAAGGTGGCTAGCGGGTGCCAGTCTCTCCCACTTTAGTCGGAACGGATTCGATGAAAAGGGTCCTTATGAAGGGTAAATAGCAATTGGCATATCACGTTGTGGTCTTGCGTAGGTAAGAAACGTTCTTGCTAGAAACCCATAGCAGCCACGTAAAACATGCAACAACAATTAGAGGACGTCTCACTTGTTTTTGCAGGGTATGCTATGTGATGTGATATGGCCAAGAAGAATGTGATGAATGATATGTGATGTATGAGATTGATCATGTTCTTGTAATAGGATTCACGACTTGCATGTCGATGAGTATGACAACCGGCAGGAGCCATAGGAGTTGTCTTTATTTATTGTATGACCTGCGTGTCATTGAAGAACGCCATGTAAACTACTTTACTTTATTGCTAAACGCGTTAGTCATAGAAGTAGAAGTAGTCGTTGGCGTGACAACTTCATGAAGACACGATGATGGAGATCATGATGATGGAGATCATGATGATGGAGATCATGGTGTCGTGCCGGTGACGATGATGATCATGGAGCCCCGAAGATGAAGATCAAAAGGAGCAAAATGATATTGGCCATATCATGTCACTATTTGATTGCATGTGATATTTATCATGTTTATGCATCTTGTTTGCTTAGGACGACGGTAGTAAATAAGATGATCCATTACAAAATTTCAAGAAGTGTTCTCCCCTAACTGTGCACCGTTGCTACAGTTCGTCTCTTCTAAGCACCACGTGATGATCGGGTGTGATGGATTCTTACGTTCACATACAACGGGTGTAAGACAGTTTTACACAGCGAAAACACTTAGGGTTAACTTGACGAGCCTAGCATGTGCAGACATGGCCTCGGAACACGGAGACCGAAAGGTCGAGCATGAGTCGTATGGTAGATACGATCAACATGAAGATGTTCACCGATGATGACTAGTCCGTCTCACGTGATGATCGGACACGGCCTAGTTGACTCGGATCATGTGATCACTTAGATGACCAGAGGGATGTCTATCTAAGTGGGAGTTCATAAGATGAACTTAATTATCCTGAACATAGTCAAAAGACCTTTTGCAAATTATGTCGTAAGCTCGCGCTTTAGTTCCACTGTTTAGATATGTTCCGAGAGAAAATATAGTTGAAAGTTGATAGTAGCGATTATGCGATCAGTAGAAAGCTTATGTCCTTAATGCACCGCTCAGTGTGCTGAACCCCAACGTCGTTTGTCGATGTTGCGAACATCGGACATACACGTTTTGATAACTACGTGATAGTTCAATTAAATGGTTTAAGTAGAGGCACCAAAGACGTTTTCGAAACGTCGCGGAACATATGAGATGTTTCGAGGGCTGAAATTGGGATTTCAGGCTCGTGCCCACGTCAAGAGGTATAAGACCTCCGACGATTTTCTTAGCCTGCAAACTAAGGGAGAAAAGCTCAATCGTTGAGCTTGTGCTCAGATTGTCTGAGCACAACAATCACTTGAATCGAGTGGGAGTTGATCCTCCAGATGAGATAGTGATGTTTCCCCAAAGTCATTGCCACCAAGCTGCTAGAGCTTCGTGATTAACTATAACATATCAAGGATAGATATGATGATCCTTGAAATATTCATGATGTTTGACACCGCGAAAGTAGAAATCAAGAAGGAGCATCAACTGTTGATGGTTGGTGAAACCACTAGTTTCAAGAAGGGCAAGGAAACAAAGGGATACTTCATGAAACGGCAATTCAGCTGCTGCTCTATTGAAGAAACCCAAGGTTGAACCCAAACCCGAGACTAAGTGCTTCTGTAATAAGGGGAACAACCACTGGAGCAGAATTACCCTAGATACTTGGTAGATGAGAAGGCTGGCAAGGTCGATAGAAGTATATTGGATATACATTATGTTAATGTGTACTTTACTAGTACTCCTAGTAGCACCAGGGTATTGGATACTGGTTCGGTTGCTAAATGTTAGTAACTCGAAATAAAAGCTACGGAATAAACGGAGACTAGCTAAAGGTGAGCTGACGATATATGTTGGAAGTGTTTCCAAGGTTGATATGATCAAGCATCGCACGCTCCCTCTACCACCGAGATTGGTGTTTGCGTTGAGCATAGACATGATTGGATTATGTCTATCGCAATACGGTTATTCATTTAAGGAGAATAATGGTTACTCTATTTCTGAATAATACCTTCAATGGTCTTGCACCTAAAGGAATGGTTTATTGAATCTCGATCGTAGTGATACACATTTTCATGCCAAAAGATATAAGATAGTAATGATAGTACCACTTACTTGTGGCACTGCCATGTAAGTCATAATGGTATAAAAGGCATGAAGAAGCTCCATGTTGATGGATCTTTGGACTCACTCGTTTTTGAAAAGTTTGAGACATGCGAACCATGTCTATTGGTGTATATGCATGAAGAAACTCCATGCAAATGGATCGTTCGGACTCACTTGATTTTGAATCACTTGAGATATGCAAATCATACCACATGGGCAAGATGACTGAAAAGCCTCATTTTCAGTAAGATGGAACAAGATAGCAACTTGTTGGAAGTAACACATTTTGATGTGTGCAGTCGAATGAGTGCCGAGGCATGCAGTGAATATCATTATGTTCTTACTTCACAGATGATTCGAGTAAATGTTGAGTATATTTACTTGATGAAACACAAGTCTGAATTATTGAATGGTTCAAGTAATTTCAGAGTGAAGTAGCAGATCATTGTGACAAGAGGATAAAATGTCTATGATATGATCATGGAGATGAATATCTGAGTTACGAGTTTTGGCACACAATTAAGACATTGTGGAAATTGTTTCGCAATTAATACCGCCTGGAACACCATAATATGATGGTGTGTCCGAACATCATAGTTGCACCCTATTGGATATGGTGCGTACCATGATGTCTCTTATCGAATTACCACTATCGTTCATGGGTTAGGCATTAGAGACAACCACATTCACTTTAAATAGGGCACCACGTAATTCCGATGAGATGACATCGTATGAATTATGGTTTAGAGAAACCTAAGTTGTCGTTTCTTAAAAGTTTGGGGCTGCGACGCTTATATGAAAAAGTTTCATGTTGATAAGCTCGAACCCAAAGCGGATAAAATGCATCTTCATAGGAAACCCAAAACAGTTGGGTATACCTCCTAATTCAGATCCGAAAGCAATATGGATTGTTTCTAGAATCGGGTCCTTTCTCGAGGAAAAGTTTCTCTCGAAAGAATTGAGTGGGAGGATGGTGGAGACTTGATGAGGTTATTGAACCGTCTCTTCAACTAGTGTGTGACAGGGCACAGGGAGTTGTTCCTGTGGCACCTACACCAATTGAAGTGGAAGCTTATGATATTGATCATGAAACTTCGGATCAAGTCACTCCCAAACCTCGTAGGATGACAAGGATGCGTACTACTTCAGAGTGGTACGTAATCCTCTCTTGAAGGTCATGTTGCTAGACAACAATGAACCTACGAGCTATGGAGAAGCGATGGTGGGCCCGGATTCCGATAAATGGCTTGAGGCCATAAAATCCGAGAGAGGATCCATGTATGAAAACAAAGTGTAGACTTTGGCAGAACGGCTCGATGGTCGTAAGGCTAATGAGTACAGATGGATTTCAAAAGGAAGACGGACAATGATGGTAAATGTCACCATTAAGAAAGCTCAACTTGACGTTAAGATGTTTTCCGACAAGTTCAAGGAGTTGACTACGATGAGTTTTTCTCACTCGTAGCGATGTTAAGAGTCTGTTGGAATTATATTAGCGGTTACTGCATTATTTATGAAATCTTGCAGATAGGATGTCAAAACATTGTTTCCTCGACGATTTTAATGAGGAAAGGTTGTATGTGATACAACCGGAAGGTTTTGTCAATCCCGAAAGATGCTAATAAGTATGCAAAGCTCCAGCAATCCTTCTAAGGACTGGAGTGAGCATCTCGGAGTTGGAATGTATGCTTTGATGATGATCAAAAAATTTGGGTTTGTACAAAGTATATGAGAAACTTGTATTTCCAAAGAAGTGAGTGGGAGCACTATAGAATTTCTGATGAGTATATGTTGTTGACATATTGTTGATCAGAAATGACGTAGAATTTCTGGAAAGCATATAGGGTTATTTTGAAAGTGTTTTTCAATGGAAAGCCTGGATTAAGCTACTTGAAAATTGAGCATCAAGATCTATAAGGATAGATCAAAATGCTTAATAATACTTTCAAATGAGCACATACCTTGACATGATCTTGAAGGTGTTCAAGATGGACCAGTCAAAGAAGGAGTTCTTGCCTGAGTTGTAAGATACGAAGTTAAGACTTAAAGCTCGACCACGGCAGAATAGAGAGAAAGGACGAAGGTCGTCCCCTATGCTTAAGACGTAGGCTCTTCAGTATGCTATGCTGTGTACCGCACCTGAAGTGTGCCTTGCCATGAGTCAGTCAAGGGGTACAAGAGTGATCCAAGAATGGCTCACAGGACAGCGGTCAAATTTATCCTTAGTAACTAGTGGACTAAGGAATTTTCTCGATTATGGAGGTGGTAAAAGAGTTCGTCGTAAAGGTTACGACGATGCAAGCTTGACACCTATCCGGATAGCTCTGAGTAGAGAGACCGGATACATATAATGGAGCAATAATTTAGAATAGCTCCAAGTAGAACAGTTGTTTGGAATAGCTCCAAATAGAGCGTGGTAGCTGCATCTAGGAGATGACATAGAGATTTGTAAAGCACACACGGATCTGAAAGGTTCAGACCCGTTGACTAAAACCTCTCTCACAAGCAACATGATCAAACATAAAACTCATTGAGTGTTAATCACATAGTGATGTGAACTAGACTACTGACTCTAGTAAACTCTTGGGTATTAGTCACATGGCGATGTGACCTGTGAGTGTTAATCACATGGCGATGTGAACTAGATTATTGACTCTAGTGCAAGTGGGAGACTGTTGGAAATATGCCCTAGAGGCAATAATAAAAGTATTATTATTATATTTCCTTGTTCATGATAATTGTCTTTTATTCATGCTATAACTGTATTATCCGGAAATCATAATACACGTGTGAATACATAGACCACAATATGTCCCTAGTGAGCCTCTAGTTGACTAGCTCGTTGTGATCAACAGATAGTCATGGTTTCCTGGCTATGGACATTGGATGTCATTGATAACGGGATCACATCATTAGGAGAATGATGTGATGGACAAGACCCAATCCTAAGACTAGCACAAAAGATCGTGTAGTTCATTTGCTAGAGCTTTGCCAATGTCAAGTATCTCTTCCTTCGACCATGAGAGCGTGTAACTCCTGGATACCATAGGAGTGCTTTGGGTGTATCAAACGTCACAACGTAACTGGGTGACTATAAAGGTGCACTACAGGTATCTCCGAAAGTATCTATTGTTTTATGCGGATCGAGACTGGGATTTGTCACTCCGTGTAAACGGAGAGGTATCTCTGGGCCCACTCGGTAGGAAATCATCATATGCGCAATGTGACCAAGGAGTTGATCACGGGATGATGTGTTACGGAACGAGTAAAGTGACTTGCCGGTAACGAGATTGAACAAGGTATTGGATACCGACGATCGAATCTTGGGCAAGTAACATACCGATAGACAAAGGGAATTGAATACGGGATTGATTAATTCCTTGACATCGTGGTTCATCCGATGAGATCATCGTGGAACATGTGGGAGCCATCATGGGTATCCAGATCCCGCTGTTGGTTATTGACCGGAGAACGTCTCGGTCATGTCTACATGTCTCCCGAACCCGTAGGGTCTACACACTTAAGGTTCGATGATGCTAGGGTTATAAAGGAAGTCTGTATGTGGTTACCGAATGTTGTTTGGAGTCCCGGATGAGATCCCGGACGTCACGAGGAGTTCCGGAATGCTCCGGAGGTAAAGATTTATATATGAGAAGTCCTATTTTGGCCACCGGAAAATGTTCGGGATTTTTCGGTATTGTACCGGGAAGGTTCTAGAAGGTTCCAGAGTGGGGCCCACCTGCATGGGGGGACCCACATGGACGTGGGTAGTGGGGGCAAGGCCCCACACCCCTGGTCAAGGCGCACCAAGATCCCCCCTTAGAAGGAATAAGATCATATCCCAAAGGGATAAGATCAAGATCCCTAAAAAGGGGGGATAACAATCGGTGGGGAAGGAAATAATGAGATTTCTTTCCTCCCACCTTGGCCAACGCCCCAATGGACTTGGAGGGAAAGAAACCAGCCCCTCCACCCCTATATATATAGTGGGGAGGCACATGGGAGCTATACACGAAGTTCTGGCACAGCCCTACCTCTCTTCCTACTCCTCCTCTCCCATGGTGCTTGGCGAAGCCCTGCTGGATTGCCACGCTCCTCCACCACCACCACGTTGTTGTGCTGCTGTTGGATGGAGTCTTCCTCAACCTCTCCCTCTCTCCTTGCTGGATCAAGGCGTGGGAGACGTCACCGGGCTGTACGTGTGTTGAACGCGGAGGTGCCGTCCGTTCGGCACTAGGATCATCGGTGATTTGAATCACGACGAGTACGACTCCATCAACCCCGTTCACTTGAACGCTTCCGCTTAGCGATCTACAAGGGTATGTAGATGCACTCTCTTTCTACTCCTTGCTGGTCTCTCCATAGATAGATCTTGGTGACACGTAGGAAAATTTTGAATTTCTGCTACGTTCCCCAACACCTACACCAATTGAAGTGGAAGCTGATGATAGTGATCATGAAACTTTGGATCAAGTCACTACGAAACCTCGTAGGACGACAAGGACGCGTACTGCTTCAGAGTGGTACGGTAATCCTGTCTTGGAGGTCATGTTGCTAGACAACAATGAACCTACGACCTATGGAGAAGCGATGGTGGGCCTGGATTCCGACGAATGGCTCGAGGTCATAAAATCCGAGAGAGGATCCATGTATGAAAAAAAAGTATAGACTTTGGAAGAACTACTTGATGGTCGTAAGGCTGTTGGGTACAGATGGATTTTAAAAGGAAGACGGACAATGATGGTAAGTATCACCATTAAGGAAGCTCGACTTGTCGTTAAGATGTTTCCTGACAAGTTCAAGGGGTTGACTACGATGAGACTTACTCACTCGTAGCGATGCTAAGAGTCTGTTGAAATTATATTAGCAGTTCCTGCATTATTTATGAAATCTTGCAGATAGGATGTCAAAACATTGTTTCCTCAATGATTTTCTTGAGGAAAGGTTGTATGTGATACAACCAGAAAGTTTTTGTCAATCCTAAAAGATGCTAACAAGTATGCAAAGCTCCAGCAATCCTTTAAGGACTGGAGTAAGCATCTCGGAGTTGGAATATACGCTTTGATGAGATGATCAAAGATTTTGGGTTTATACAAAGTTTATGAGAAACTTGTATTTCCAAAGAAGTGAGTGGGAGCACTATAGCATTTTTGATGAGTATATGTTGTTGACATATTGTTGATCTGAAATGATGTAGAATTTCTGGAAAGCATATAGGGTTATTTGAAATGTGTTTTTCAATGGAAAACCTGGATTAAGCTACTTGAACATTGAGCGTCAAGATCTATAAGGATAGATCAAAAACGCTTAATAATACTTTCAAATGAATACATACCATGACAAGATTTTGAAGGAGTCCAAAATAGATCGGCAAAGAAGGAGTTCTTGGCTGTGTTATAAGGTATGAGTATTGAGTAAGACTCAAGACCTGACCACGGCAGCAAAGAGAGAAAGGACGAAGGTCTTCCCCTATGCTTTAGACATAGGCTCTACAATATGCTATGTTGTGTACATCACCTGAAGTGTGCCTTGCCATGAGTCAGTCAAGGGGTACAAGTGTGATCCAGGAATGGATCACAGGACAGCGATCAAGGTTATCCTCAGTAACTAGTGGACTGAGGAATTTTCTCGATTATGGAGGTGGTAAAAGAGTTCGTCGTAAAGGGTTATGCCGATGCAAACTTTGACACTAGTCTGGATGACTCTGAGTAGTAGACCGGATTCGCATAGTAGAGAAGTTATTTGGAATAGTTCCAAATAGCGCGTGGTAGCTGCATCTAGGAGATGACATAGAGATTTGTAAAGCACACATGGATCTGAAGGGTTCAGACTCGTTGACTAATAACGTCTCTCACAAGCAAGATATGATCAAACCCCATGGGTGTTTGATTCATTACAATCACATAGTGATGTGAACTAGATTATTGACTCTAGTGCAAGTGGGAAGTGCTGGAAATATGCCCTAGAGGCAATAATAAAATGGTTATTATTGTATTTCCTTGTTCATGATAATTGTCTACTGTTCATGCTATAATTGTATTGACCGGAAACCGCAATACATGTGTGAATACATAGACCACAACATGTCCCTAGTGAGCCTCTAGTTGACTAGCTTGTTGATCAATAGATGGTTATGGTTTCCTGAACATGGACATAGGATGTCATTGATAATGGGATCACATCATTAGGAGAATGATGTGACGGACAAGACCCAATCCTAAGCATAGCACAAGATCGTGTAGTTCGTTTGCTAAAAGCTTTTCTAATGTCAAGTATCATTTCCTTAGACCATGAGATTATGCAACTCCCGCATACCATAGGAATGCTTTGGGTGTACCAAATGTCACAACGTAACTTGGTGGCTATAAAGGTGCACTACAGGTAGCTCCAAAAGTGTCTGTTGAGTTGGCATGAATCAAGACTGGGATTTGTCACTCCGTATGACGGAGAGGTATGTCTGGGCCCACTCGGTAATGCATCATCATAATGAGCTCAATGTGACTAAGTAGTTAGTCACGGGATCATGCATTACGGAACAAGTAATGTGACTTGCCGGTAACGACATTGAACGAGGTATTGGGATACCGATGATCGAATCTCGGGCAAGTAATGTACCAATTGACAAAGGGAATTGTATACGGGATTGCTTGAATCCCCGACATCGTGGTTCTTCCGATGAGATCATCATCGAACATGTGGGAGTCAACATGGGTATCCAGATCCCGCTGTTGGTTATTGACCGGAGAGCTGTCTCGGTCATGTCTGCATGATTCCCAAACCCGTAGGGTCTACACACTTAAGGTTCGGTGATGCTAGAGTTGTTATGGGAAATAGTATGTGGTTACTTAATGTTGTTCAGAGTCCCGGATGAGATCCCGGACGTGACGAGGAGTTCCGTAATGGTCCGGAGGTGAAGATTTATATATGGGAAGTCCAGTTTCAGTCACCGGAATGGTTTCGGGGGTTATTGGTATTGTACCGGGACCACCGAAAGGTGTCCGGGGGTCCACCGGGTGGGGCCACCTGCCCCGGGGGACTTAATCGGATGAATATGGGAGAGAACCAGCCCCTAGTGGGCTGGTGCGCCCCTCCCAAAGGGCCCAAGGCGCCTAGGGTTGAAAACCCTAGGGGAGGGGGGCGCCTCCACTTTGCTTGGGGGGCAAGCCTCCCCTCCTAGCCGCCCTCCCCTCTAGATGGGATCTAGAGGGGCCGGCCCCCTCTCCCCTTCCCCTATATATAGTGGGGGTTTTGGGGCTACCAAGAACACGAGGTTCCCTCTATCCTGGCGCAGCCCTACCCCTCTCCCTCCTCGTCTCTCGCAGTGCTTGGCGAAGCCCTGCTGGAGTGCCACGCTCCTCCATCACCACCACGCCATTGTGCTACTGCTGGACGGAGTCTTCCCCAACCTCTCTGAGGGAGTCCCGAATTAGGGGGTGTCCGGATGGCCGGACTATGACCTTTGGCCGGACTCCTGGACTATGAAGATACAAGATTGAAGACTTCGTCCCGTGTCCGGATGGGACATTCCTTGGCGTGGAAGGCAAGCTTGGCGATACGGACATGTAGACCTCCTCCCATTGTAACTGACTCTGTGTAACCCTAGCCCTCTCCGGTGTCTATATAAACCGGAGGGTTTTAGTCCGTAGGACGAACAACAATCATACCATAGGCTAGCTTCTAGGGTTTAGCCTCTCTGATCTCTCGGTAGATCTACTCTTGTACTACCCATATCATCAATATTAATCAAGCAGGAGTAGGGTTTTACCTCCATCGAGAGGGCCCGAGCCTGGGTAAAAACATCGTGTACCTTGTCTCCTGTTACCATCCGCCTAGACGCACAGTTCGGGACCCCCTACCCGAGATCCGCCGGTTTTGACACCGACATTGGTGCTTTCATTGAGAGTTCCTCTATGTCGTCACCTTTAGGCCCAATGGCTCCTCCAATCATCAACAACGATGCGGTCCAGGGTGAGACTTTTCTCCCCGGACAGATCTTCTTATTCGGCGGCTTTGCACTGCGGGCCAATTCGCTTGGCCATCTAGAGCAGATTGGAAGCTACGCCCCTGGCCATCAGGTCAGATTTGGAAGTTTGAACTACACGGCTGACATATGCGGGGACTTGATCTTCGATGGATTCGAGCCACAGCCAAGCACGCCGCACTATCATGATGGGCATGATCTAACTCTGCCGCCGGACAGTGTCTAGAAGGCCGCTCAGGTGTCCGCTCCGACCCTTAGCTCGGAGCCGACTGCGCCAATCGAGGATGGATGGTTGGACACCACCTCGGGGGCTGCAATCTCTACGGCGATCGAGCCGAATACCAGCCTTGTCCTTTGCGAAGCTTGTGACTCCAAGGTGCCGGACTCCGAATCTTCCGCACCCCTTCCGATCGAACCCAATTGGGCTCTGATCATGGAGTTCACCGCCGTGGACATCTTTCAGCACTCGCTCTTTGTCGACATCCTGAATTCATTAAAGTCTCTCTCTTTATCAGGAGAGCCCTGGCCGGACTATGGTCAGCAAGGTTGGGATGCAGACGACGAAGAAATTTGAAGCCCACCCACCACCTACTTCGTAGCCACTGTCGATGATTTAATCGACATGCTCGACTACGACTCCGAAGACATCGACGGTATGGACGACGATGCAGGAGACGACCAAGAATCAGTGCCTATAGGGCACTGGAAAGCCACCTCGTCGTATGACATATACATGGTGGACACCCCAAAAGAAGGAAATGGCGATGGAACAACGGAGGATGACCCCTCCAAGAAACAGCCTAAGCGCCAGCGTTAGTGGCGCCGCTCTAAATCCCGCCAAATCAAAAACGGCGATTCCGGCACCGGAGATAATAATACCCCGGACAGTGCCAAAGACAACCCCCTCCAGCAGGACTCAGCGCAGGAGGATGAAGAAGCCAGCCCTCATAAGAGAGTGGAAGACAGAGAGGTAGAGGACGATAATTACATGCCTCCCTCCGAAGACGAGGCAAGCCTCACCGACGACGAATTTGTCGTGCCTGAGGATCCCGTCGAACAAGAGCGTTTCCAACGCAGGCTTATGGCCACGGTGAGTTGCCTCAAGAAAAAACAGCAGCAGCTTAGAGCTTAACAAGACTTGCTAGCCGACAAATGGACTGAAGTCCTTGCGGCCAAAGAGTACGAACTCGAACGCCCCTCCAAGAGCTACCCCATGCGCAGGCTGCTACCCCGATTAGAGGAGGACGCAACCAAACCTACATCACCAGCGTATGACACGGCCAACCGGCCACCCCGTGGCCACGACAGAGAGGCCTCTCGGCCATCAATTCAAGCCGCACCCCGGCGCCGCTCAAAAAATACCAAGGCACGGGGAAATGCACCAGACCTGCGCGACATATTGGAGGACAAGGCAAGGCAAACAAGATCAATCTACGGATCGCGTGGGTGCCCCACGACACGTGACGATAACCGTCGCGCCGAATATGGCAAATACGGCCAGGCCAAACACGGCAGGCAAAGCTCATATGAGCTACGTCGTGATATAGCCCAGTACAGAGGCACCGCACACCCACTATGCTTCACAGACGAAGTAATGGATCATCAAATCCCCGAGGGCTTTAAACCTGTAAACATCGAATCATATGATGGCACAACAGATCCCGCGGTATGGATCGAGGATTATCTCCTTCATATCCACATGGCCCGTGGTGATGATCTACACGCTATCAAATACCTCCCGCTCAAGCTTAAAGGACCAGCTCGGCATTGGCTTAACATCTTGCCACCAGAGTCAATTGGTTGCTAAGAGGACCTGGAATCCGCATTCCTTAACAATTTCCAAGGCACCTATGTGCATCCACCAGACGCCGATGACCTAAGCCACATAATTCAGCAGCCAGAGGAATCGGCCAGACAATTCTGGACACGGTTCCTAACCAAGAAAAAAAAATCAAATAATCGACTGTCCGGACACAGAGGCCCTTGCAGCCTTCAAACATAATATCCGTGACGAATGGCTTGCCCGGCACCTGGGACAGGAAAAGCCAAAATCCATGGCAGCCCTCACAACACTCATGACCCGCTTTTGCGCGGGAGAAGACAGCTGGCTAGCTCGTAGTAATAACATGACCAAGAGCCCTGGTAATTCGGATACCAAGGACAACAATGGCAGGTCGCGTCGCAACAAGCACAAGCACCACATTAGCGGCGACAATACTGAAGATACGGTAGTTAATGCCGGATTCAGAGGCTCTAAACCCGCTCAATAGAAAAAGCCATTCAAAAGAAATACTCTGGGCCCATCCAGTTTAGACCAGATACTCGATCGCTCATGCCAGATACACGACACCCCCGAACAACCAGCCAATCACACCAACATGGATTGTTGGGTGTTGAAGCAGGCAGGCAAGTTAAGTGCCGAAAACAGAGATAAGGGGCTGCATAGGGATGACGAGGAGGAGCCCCGGCCGCCGAATAATAGAGCACAGAAGGGCTTTCCCCCACAAGTGCGGACGGTGAACATGATATACGCAACCCACATCCCCAAAAGGGAACGGAAGCGTGCGCTCAGGGACGTATATGCGTTGGATCCAGTCGCCCCAAAGTTCAACTCATGGTCCTCCTGCCCGATCACTTTTGATCGAAGGGACCACCCCACTAGCATTCGTCACGGCGGATTCGCCGCATTGGTTCTAGACCCAATCATTGACGGATTTCACCTCACTAGAGTAGTCATGGACAGCGGCAGCAGCCTAAACCTGCTTTATCAGGATACAATGTGAAAAATGGGCATAGATCCCTCAAGGATTAAACCCACAAAGATGACCTTTAATGGCATCATACCAGGTGTAGAAGCCAGCTGTACAGGCTCAGTTACACTCGAAGTGGTCTTCGGATCCCCGGATAATTTCCGAAGCGAGGAGTTAATCTTCGATATAGTCCCGTTCCGCAGTGGCTATCACGCCCTGCTCGGGCGAACCGCATTTGCAAAGTTCAATGCGGTGCCGCACTGCGCCTACCTCAACCTCAAGATGCTAGGCCCTCGAGGAGTCATCACGGTCAACGGAAACACCGAACGCTCTCTCCGAATAGAGGAGCTCACAGCTGCCCTCGCGGCAGAAGTACAAAGTAGCCTCTCAAGGCAATTCTCCAGTCCGGCTGGTAAACGTTCAGACACCGTCAAGCGCACCCGGAGTAACCTATAACAAGACCGTCTGGCACGTTCCGAGCAAGCATAGCAGTGCGGCCCCAACCCCAGCCCTCGCGAGATTGCGAAACCAGTACCACGCGTACATAATTACGCTCTGGAAATACCATGGGCATACGGGGAGGTGCACAACCACGACATGCCCAGAATGCGGCTCAACCGCACTAGGGGCTCCCGATTTTGTCATTTCTTTTTTCTTACTTTCAGGACTCCATTCTTCGGAAGGCCTGTCCGGCAGTACAATCGCCGAACAAACGATGCAACAGCCAGGGAGGCAGCAAGCTACATCGAATGTCCAGGTGGTCTCTATAACGAGCTAAATACCTGTCTTACTTAAAGTCTAGCAGCTTGCCCCTGGAGGGGGACATGTCAAATAATCCCATCTCTTGCTTATCACACTATTTGTATCGTTCTGCTTTAATAGCAGCCCTTTAATAAACAATACATAGCTGTTGTCTATTATTGCATTCATTTTTTATGTAAATATGTTCAGTTATGACATTATGCAACCGTACACTTTGGTACGGCCAATACACCAGGGGCTTCAGTACCCCAGAATACGGTGTGAGAAGACCGAACACTCTCATGAGTGCGGCACCCCGAACTTATAGCATTATATGCATCGGCTCCGAATCATGTCTTGGGTTAATAGTTGGGTTTGCCCGGCTCCCATGTTTTGGTACCTTACGTTCCGCTATATCGGCTAAGGTAGCACTGGGAGAACTACTGCGATTGTGCCCCAGTTGAGCTAGGTTAACACCTTAGTAGAGAAAGCTAAAACTGACTGTCATGATAGGGCGAGAGCCGGCCGCTGTTCGAGAGGTTTTTTGACTCCCTAAAGACTTATGCCGCTTAGAGAGAGGAGCTGGCTTTGTCCGGCCTAGGCGTGGATAGCGCCCCAAACTCGGTCCTCCGAATACTAGGGGCTTCGCCGAAATTTAAAATTATAGAATTCGATGGCTAAGTGAGAGTGATAAAGCATTATAAGTCTGATTGCCTTGTTCGTTGTGCTGAGCGCCTCCCTCGAAGGACCCAAGAATGGGAACAAGAGCGCTCAGGTTTATCCCGAACACCCCAGCACTCGTGGCATGGGGGTAGAAGCCGACGACTTGCATCTCTCAGATTTAATAAACGGCCGCACAGAAGGTAATATTTTAAATTCAAAAAGCGTTGCTTAGCGCATATGAACAAGTTTTCAGCGCACAAGATACATACGAGCGAGTTTACTCAAAAATTAAATCCTTGGAACATTCGTTCGCCACAAGGCGGGCACCCTTCAGGACGCCCTCATAGTACATCTCGGGCCTGCGATGCTCCTTCCCCTCCGGTGGCCCATCCTTCACCAGCTTCTCAGCATCCAGCTTGCCCCAGTGCACTTTGGCACGGGCAAGGGCCCTACGGGCGCCTTCAATGCATACGGAGCGCTTGATGACATCAAGCCATGGACAGGCATCCACCAGCCGCCTCACCAGCCCAAAGTAGCTCTCAAGCAGGACCTCCCCAGGCCACAGCCGGCCTATAAGGCCCTTCATGGCCTGTTCGGCTACCTTATGGAGCTCGACCAGCTGCTTTAGCTGGTCGCTCAAGGGCACCGGGTGTCCGGCCTTAGCATACTGGGACCAGAACACTTTCTCCGTCGAGCTCCCTTCTTCGGCTCGGTAGAATGCAGCGGCGTCGGACACACTGCGGGGCAGATCTACGAATGCTCCTGGAGAGCTCCGGACTTGGGTAAGTAACATGTAATTTACTTTCACGTGCTTGCTTTGCATAAAGAATGTCTTACCCGCCGCTATCTTTTTCATCGCCTCAATTTCCTGGAGGGCTTTTTGGGCTTCGGCCTTGGTAGATTTGGCGCTTTCAAGTGCCGAGGCAAGCTCGGACTCTCGAGTCTTTGAGTCAAGCTCTAAACTCTCGTGTTTTTTCACAAGAGCATTGAGCTCTTGCCGCACCTCCGCCACCCACGCCTCTTGTTTCTCTCGCTCGGTGCGCTCCACGGTTGCATTGTCTTCGGCCTTGGACAACACTTCCTTCAGGGTCACCACCTTGGTTGTGGCCCCTGTAACACCCATGTTGGTCCTGTCATTATTTGCAACCAGGTATTTTTATATACTTACATAAGGTACTACCTACCTTCCTTGTCCTCGAGCTGCTTCTTGGCACGGCCGAGCTCGTTCTCAGACCGCTCGAGGTTCCGCTTCAATGCATCGACCTCCGCAGTTAGTGCGACAGAGGTCAGCAGTGCAACCTACATTCCCATATTGACATATCTATGTTAGACTCCTGCGTATATCTTTTTAGATCCTCAGTGCGGCTTTTCTTCCCGAACACCAAACTGAGCATCAGGGGCTACTGTCTATGCGGTAACATTTTTACATGTTTTAAGTACATACCTCAAAGCCTCTTAGAAGGCTGGCACAGGCTTCTGTCAGCCCGCTTTTGGCGGACTGAACCTTCTGGATCACCGCACTCATAATAGTGCGGTGCTCCTTGTCGATGGAGGCGTCGTTAAGCACCTCCAGCAAATTGTCCGGCGCCTCCGGTTGGACGGAGGCCGCCAGCGTCATAGGCTTGCCCTTCTTGCGAAGGGGCCGCCTGCCGGACTCCGGAACCACTAAAGGTTCCGGTGCGGTGTCCGGCCCAGGGCCGGACTTAGATCCCTCTGGGGTTTTAGCCCCTTTGGGCCTGGAGTCCGGGAGGTCGCCTTGCAGCGTCTCCAGGACCACCTCCTCCTAGCTTAGCCCCTTGTGGGACTCCACCTCAGCATCGTCCGTAGGGCGAGGGGAGGTAGCAGTCGGGAGTGAAAGACTATTCACATCCGACGAATCCAGGGAGCCGCTCGAGGAATCGTCGAGCTGAGCCTTGGGCGGACTGCATGATTATATTCGGCGTCAAAAGGTACTGAGCAATAAAGGAACGCCATGAGTTATTTTGGTATCCGGATACTTACAATTTTGCCAGGGGCTTGGCCCTGGATGGCCACTCCTCTCCGTCGTCGTCTGCGTCGGAGGCGTAGTCCGAAAGAAGGGTCTTCCCCTTCTTGGACCCTCTGGCCTCCCCAGTTGGGGCGGCCTTCCTTTTCTTTCCTCCCCAAGTTGGAGGGGGAGAGGCTTATTCTTCCTCCTCCTCGTCTTCGAAGGAGGAGTGCGCTTCGGGGTCGCCGAGCGATGAATTCGACACCACCAGGCGCCGGGAGCTCTTTCGAGTTCCCGTAGCCTTCTTCTCCGGCACCATGTGAGGTGCCGGGACCAGCAGCTTCGTCAAGCGTGCATCAGCTGGGCCTTCGGGCAAAGGTGCCGGACAGTTAAACTGTCCGGACATCTTCTTTGAGTCTTGTCAAAGGAGCGGGAGCTTAGATCCCGCATAGAGTCAAACTATGGACAACAAGTATCCTATAAAGGGTAAAACAAGCTTACCGCACTGGCTTGACGCATTGCGCAGAATCCACGATCCTCAGTAATGGGTGGGGGAACCTCGGAACTCTTGAATAGCACCTTCCAGGCATCTTCGTGCGTTGTGTCGAAGAGCCTGGACAAAGTTTGGTGCTGAGCCGGGTCGAACTCCCACAAGTTGAAAGCCCGTCGTTGACACGGGAGGATCCGGCGGAAGAGCATGACCTGGACTACGTTGACAAGCTTAACCTTCTTGTCCACCAAGTTTTGGACGCAGGTTTGGAGTCCGGTCACCTCTTCCGGATTACCCCACGACAGGCCCGTCTCTTTCCAGGAGGTGAGCCGTGTGGGGATGCCAGATTGGAATTCGGGGGCTGCTGCCCATTCAGGGTCACGCGGCTCGGTGATGTAGAACCACCCCGATTGCCACCCTTTGATAGTTTCCACAAAGGAGCCCTCGATCCATGTGACGTTGGGCATCTTGCCCAACATGGCGCCTCCGCACTCCGCTTGCCGGCCGCCCACAACCTTCGGCTTGACATTGAAGGTCTTCAGCCATAAGCCGAAGTGGGGCTGGATGCGGAGGAAGACCTCGCACACAACGATAAATGCCGAGATGTTGAGGATGAAGTTCGGGGCCAGATCATGGAAATCCAGGCCGTAGTAGAACATGAGCCCCCGGACAAATGGGTGAAGGGGGAAGCCCAGTCCGCGGAGGAAATCGGGGAGAAACACCACCCTCTCATGGGGCCTAGGGGTGGGGATGAGCTGTCCCTCATCTGGGAGCCGGTGCGCGATGTTGTTGGACAGGTATCCGGCTTTCCTCAACTTTTTAATTTGCCCCTTCATGATGAAGGAAGCCATCCACTTGCCTCCCGCTCCGGACATGGTTGGAGAAGGTTGAGGTGGGAAGTGCGGACTTGGGCGCTGGAGCTCGAGTAGGCGGAAATGGATAAGCAAAGGAGGAAGAAAGCGTAGATAGAAAGGGTGGATCCTTATCCCCTTATATGGGCGGCCGAAACTATGTGCCCCTGCCAGCCTGGTAAAACTCGCTTATCTCCCAAGCGCCGTGATTAATGGCGTAGTTGGGTTACCCACGCCCGTATTGATGAGAATCCCGGAATAAGGGGACATGATCTCTTCTTTGACAAGACGTGCCAAGGAAACCGCCTCGCTAAACGTGCTGAGGTGGGACAGTAAAACGATTCGAATAAAGGCTTGGCTGTGGCATGATGTCACGCTACGGAGTACGTCAGCAGATTAGATTTGTACAAATGTTATTCTCTCTACGGTGGTATGTGGAACTTATTTTGCAGAGCTGGACACTATCCTTGTGTTCAACATCTTCTATGAAGTATTCGGAGGAGGAACCCGCCTTGTAATGCCGAAGACAATTTGCACGCCGGACTCGTCATCATTGAAGCCTGGTTCAGGGGCTACTGAGGGAGTCCCGGATTAGGGGGTGTCCGGATGGCCGGACTATGACCTTTGGCCGGACTCCTGGACTATGAAGATACAAGATTGAAGACTTCGTCCCATGTCCGGATGGGACATTCCTTGGCGTGGAAGGCAAGCTTGGCGATACGGATATGTAGATCTCCTCCCATTGTAACCGACTCTGTGTAACCCTAGCCCTCTCCGGTGTCTATATAAACCGGAGGGTTTTAGTCCGTAGGACGAACAACAATCATACCATAGGCTAGCTTCTAGGGTTTAGCCTCTCTGATCTTGTGGTAGATCTACTCTTGTACTACCCATATCATCAATATTAATCAAGCAGGAGTAAGGTTTTACCTCCATCTAGAGGGCCCAAACCTAGGTAAAAACATCGTGTCCCTTGTCTCATGTTACCATCCGCCTAGATGCACAGTTCGGGACCCCCTACCCGTGATCGGCCGGTTTTGACACCGACACTCTCCCTCTCTCCTTGCTGGATCAAGGCATAGGAGACGTCACCGGGCTGCACGTGTGTTGAACGCGGAGGCACCGTTGTTCGGTGCTTAGATCGGATTCGGCCGTGATCTGAATCGCTTCATGAACGACTCCATCGACCGCGTTGTTGTAACGTTTCCGCTTAGCGATGTTCAAGGGTATGAAGATGCACTCCCTCTCTCTCTCTCTCTTGTTGCTAGAATCTCCATAGATTGATCTTGGTGTTGCATAGAAAATTTTGAATTTGTGCTACGTTCCCCAACAGCAACACCATCCCTAGACACCACTACGAAGAGATGAAGCCGCATACAGCGAACCGTGGACTCCAAGGCGGCGCCGTCACGAAGGATACGACACCGGAGCGCCGCCACTGCCCGATTCGAGGATCAGAGTTTCCTCAGGAGCTGCACGACGGGCAGCGAGAGCCGCGACGACGCCTTCAAGAAGGGAACGAGCTTCGCCGTCATTGATCCGTCCGAAGATAGAGCAGGTTTTCAACCCGGCCAACACTCACCGCCACCGGACGCCACACCCCGGCTTCCACGTCCTCCACACGGCCTTGGCCACCGGGCAGCACCAAGTCACGGGCTCTGCCCAAGAGCACCGTGCTACGGCCACCAGGGCCGCTGCCCCGGCATCCAAGACCTTGACACCACCGCCCCCGAGACCCGCCGCTACCCCAACTAAATAGACGAGCAGAAAGGTCCCACCTTTCGCACCCCTAGGAAATTCCCAGCGTCGAGACCCAATAAGCCAGCCAACGCTGGCGTCCATCGACCCGTCCTGTAGCCCGAAGTGCGAGACGAGCTTGGTCCTGGAGCACCTTGAGGAAGAAGAGGTCAATCCTGCTGCATCATGCGCGAAATGAGCTCGATCTGGCTGCACTGTGCGCAAGACGAGCTCGGTCCTGCTGCACCGGGCGCGAAACAAACAATGGACGGCAGCTGGGAAAGGGCCAGCCCTTTGATGGGAGTAGCGATCGAGCACCGAGGAGAAGAGGTGAAGGACGACACGGACCAAATGCAGACAAGCCAACGCCGGAGAAGCCAGCCTCCGCCGCAGACAGATCCGCCAAGCCACCATGAGGCTGCCATGACATTGGGAGGCCACCACCAAGCGCTGGACCTCCCCACGCCACCACCCACGACCGGGGCAACTGCCACGCCCAGCTGCTGCCCTACCCGCATCGCCAGGCAAAGTCCAACCACCGGAGCCGCCGAGCACGCACCGCCGCCGCCACCGGCCGCCCCCCTCGCCAGATCTGGCCGGATCCAGCAGGAGGCCAACCGCGCGCCACCTCTCAAGACGGGAGCATCGCAGCCGCCCCGCCGCGCGTGGGATCTAGGACGCCGGCGCGCCGCCACCAGTTGACCACCCCGCCACCCTGCAAGCCCGTTGCTGAGCCCCGTGGCCACCCAGCACCACCGCTCGAAGAGGCCACCCCGTGTCGGCGTCCCACGAGCATGGGGGAGAAGGTCCCCCCACCACCGTGCCCATAGGGCTTTGCCCGACAGCGTTAACCGTCGGCGGCAGGGAGGAGGGAAGGGAGGCGGGGTCGAAGGAGGAGGCGCCTAGGGTTTCCAAGCTGGCGCGTGCAGGCGCATCGCGAGAGGGGAGGCAGGGGGTTCCAAGCGAAGTCTACAAGACCTTAGAGGCAATATGCCCGGCGCGCGCGGGCGCGTTGCAAGAGGGGAGGAAGGGGGTTCCAAGCGAAGGATTTGTAGTTGAAGGAAATGTGCCCAAGAGGCAATGATAAAGTTGTTATTTTATATTTCCTTATTTCATGAAAAATGTTTATTATTCATGCTAGAATTTTATTAACCGGAAACTTGATACATGTGTGGATACATAGACAAAATAATGTGTCCCTAGTAAGCCTCTACTAGAATAGCTCGTTGATCAAAGATGGTTAAGTTTCCTAACCATACACATGCGTTGTCATTTGATAAACGGGATCACATCATTAGGAGAATGATGTGATGGACAAGACCCATTTGTTAGCTTAGCATTATGATCGTTCATTTTTATTGCTATTGCTTTCTTCATGTCAAATACATATTCCTTCGACTATGAGATTATGCAACTCCCGGATACTGGAGGAATACCTTGTGTGCTATCAAACGTCACAACATAACTGGGTGATTATAAGATGCTCTACAGATATCTCCGAAGGTGATTATTGGGTTGGCATAGATTGAGAATATGATTTGTCACTCAGAGTAGAGGTATCTCTGGGCCCTCTCAGTAATGCACATCATAAGAAGCCTTGCAAGCAAAGTTACTAATGAGTTAGTTGCAGGATGATGCATTACATAACGAGTAAAGAGACTTGCCAGTAACGATATTGTACTAGGTATGAAGATACCGACGATCAATCTCGGGCAAGTAACATACCGATGGACAAAGGGAATAGCGTATGTTGTCATAATGGTTCGACCGATAAAGATCTTCGTAGAATATGTGGGAGCCAATATGAGCATCCACGTTCCGCTATTGGTTATTGACCGGAGAGGTGTCTCGGTCATGTCTACATAGTTTTTGAACCCGTAGGGTCCGCGCGCTTAATGTGCGATGACGATATTGTATTATATGAGTTATGTGATTTGGTGACCGAATGTTGTTCCAAATGAGTTCACGGATAGGACGAGAAGTCTTAAAATGGTTGAGAGATAATATATAGGAAGATGGTATTCGACCACCGAATGTGTCTCGAGAAGCACCGAGTACTTATCGGGTCACCGGAAGGGGTTCCGGGCAGCCCAGCAAAACATATGGGCCTTATGGGCCAAGAGGGGAAACACACCAGCCACAAAGGGGCTGGTGCGCCC
>NC_057807.1:8297970-8307158 GCF_018294505.1 Triticum aestivum
TATGGGCTGGCCAAATTGGATAAGGAAAGGGGAAGGAGGAAAGGAAAGGGAATAGGATTCCCCCTTCCCCCTCTTCCCTTCCTACTCCGGATAGGAATAGGAGAGGGGGGTTGGCCGAATTGGGAGAGGACCCCAAGTAGGATTCCTCCTACTTGGGGCGCCCCCTTGGCAGCCTCTCCTCCCCTCCAACCTATATATATATGTGGGTGGGGAGGGGGCGCCTACAACACACAACATCAACTGTTAGCCATGTGCAGTGCCCCCCTCCACAGTTTACACCCCCGGTCATATTCTCGCGGTGCTTAGGCGAAGCCCTGCATTGATCACATCACCATCACCGTCACCATGCCATCGTGCCGACAGAACTCATCTACTTCCTCGACACTTTTGCTGGATCAAGAGGACAAGGGAAGTCATCAAGTTGAATGTGTGCAGAACTCGGAGGTGCCATACGTTCAGTATCTGATCGGTCGGAGCTAGAAGTAGTTCAACTACATCAACCACGTTGTCAACGCTTCCGCTTTCGGTCTAAAAGGGTACGTAGACACACTCTCCCCTTCTTGGTTCTACGCATCTCCTAGATAGATCTTGCGTGAACGTAGGAATTTTTTTGAAATTGCTTGCTATGTTCCCCAATAGTGGCATCCGAGCCAGGTCTATGCATAGATGATATGCATGAGTAGAACACAAAGAGTTCTGGGCGGTGATCGTCATACTGCTTACCACCAATGTCTTATTTTGATTCAGCGGTATTGTTGGATGAAGCGGCCTAGACCAACCTTATATGACCATGTTCATGAGACCGGTTCCACCGACAGACATGCAACTAGTTTTGCATAAAGGTGGCTGGCGGGTGTGTGTTTCTCCTACTTTAGTTGAATCAAATTTGACTGCAGTCGGTCCTTGTTGAAGGTTAAAATAGCAAACTTGATAAATCACCATTGTGGTTTTTGTACCGTAGGTAAGAACGGTTCTTGCTAGAAGCCCGTAGCAACCACGTAAAACTTGCAACAACAAAGTAGAGGACGTCTAACTTGTTTTCGCAGGGCATATTGTGATGTGGTATGGTCAAGACATGATGTGATATACGTTATTGTATGAGATGATCATGTTTTGTAAAAGTTATTGGCAACTGGCAGGATCCTTATGGTTGTCTCTTTATTGTATGAAATGCAAACGCCATGTAATTGCTTTACTTTATCACTAAGCGGTAGCGATAGTTGTAGAAGCAATAGTTGGCGAGATGACCACGACGCAACGATGGAGATCAAGGTGTTGATCCGGTGACAATGGAGATCACGACGATGCATTGGAGATGGAGATCAAAAGCACAAGATGATGATGGCCATATCATGTCACATATTTTGATTGCATGTGATGTTTATCTTTATGCATCTTATTTTGCTTAGTACGATGGTAGCATTGTAAGATGATCCCTTAACTAAATTTCAAGGTATAACTGTTCTCCCTGAGTATGCACCGTTGCGATAGTTCGTCGTGCTAATACACGATGTGATGATTGGGCGTGATAGGCTCTATGTTCACATACAATGGGTGCAAGACAGTTTTGCACATTTGGAATACTCGGGTTAAACTTGACGAGCCTAGCATGTACAAACATGGCCTGTGAACACTGGAGACCGAAAGGTCGAACGTGAATCATATAGTAGATATGATCAACATAGAGATGTTCACCATTGATGACCACCCCATCTCACGTGATGATCAAACATGGGTTAGTTGATTCGGATCACGTTAAACTTAGATGACTTGAGGGATGTCAGTTTAAGTGGAAGTTCTTAAGTAATTTGATTAATTAAACTTTAATTTATCATGAACTTAGTCCTGATAGTATTTGCAAATAATGTTGTAGATCAATAGCTCGCGTTATAGCTCCCTTATGTTTTTTGATATTTTTATAGAGAAAACTGAGATGAAAGATGATAGTAGCAATGATGCTGACTAGGTCCATGATATGCGGATTATCCTCATTGCTGCAGAGAAGAATTATGTCCTTGATGCACCGCTAGGTGACAAACCTATTGCAGGAGCAGATGCAGACATTATGAACGTTTGACAAGCTTGATATGATGACTACTTGATAGTTTAGTGCACCATTGTTTACGGCTTAGAATCGGGAGTTCAAAAACCGTTTTGAACGCCACGGAGCATATGAGATGTTCCAAGAGCCAAAATTGGCATTTCAAACTCATGCCCGTGTTGAGAGGTATGAGACTTCTGACATGTACTTTGCCTACAAGATGGAGGAGAATAGCTCGGCTAGTGAGCATGTGCTCAGAATGTCTGGGTACTACAATCGCTTGAATGAAGTGGGAGTTAATCTTCCATATAAGATGGTGATTGAAAGAGTTCTCTAGTCACCATCACTAAGCTACTAGAACTTCGTGATGAAATATAATATGCAATGGATGGAAAAGACTAAATCAAGAAGGAGCATCAAGTGCTGATGGTTAACAAGACCACTAGTTTCAATAAAAAGGGCAAGGGAAAGAAAGGGAACTTCAAGAAGAATCGCAAGCAAGTTGTCACTCCCGTGAAGAAGCCCAAAGCTGGACCTAAGCCTAAAACTGAGTGCTTCTACTGCAAAGGAAATGGTCATTGGAAGCGGAACTACCCCAAATATTTGGCGGATAAGAAGGATGGCAAAGTGAACAAAGGTATATTTAATATACATGTTATTGATGTGTACCTTACTAGTGCTCGTAGTAGCCCATGGGTATTTGATACCTGTTCGGTTGCTAAGATTAGTAACTCGAAACAGGAGTTGCAGAATAAATGGAGACTAGTTGAGGGTGAAGTGACGATGTGTGTTGAAGTGGTTCCAAGATTGATATGATCATCATCACACACTTCCTATACTTCCTATACTTTCGGGATTAGTGTTGAACCTAAATAAATTTCATTTGGTGTTTGCGTTGAGCATGACAAGATAGGATCGTCTTTATTGCAAAACGATTATTCATTTAAGACAGAGAATAATTCTTATTATGATTACATGAATAAAACCTTCTATTGTCATACACCCAATGTTGATGGTTTATTGAATCTCGATTGTAGTGATACACATATTCATAATATTGATGCCAAAAGATGCAAAGTTGATAATGATAGTGCAACATATTTGTGGCACTAATGTTTAGGTCATATCGGTGTAAAGCGCATGAAGAAACTCCATGCAGATGGACTTTTGAAATCACTTGATTATGAATCATTTGATACTTGCGAACCGTGCCTCATGGGAAAGATGACTAAAACTCCATTATCCAGAACAATGGAGCGCGCCAATGACTTATTGGAAGTAATACATACCGATGTATGCAGTCCAATGAGTGTTAAGGCACGCGGCTGGTATCATTATTGTCTAACCTTCACAGATGATTTGAGAAGATATGGGTATATCTACTTAATGCAACACAAGTTTGAAACATTTCAAAAGTTCAGAGAATTTAAGAGACAAGTGGAGAGTCATCTTAACAAGAAAATAAAGTTTATACGATCTCATCACGGAGGCGAATATTGGAGTTACGAGTTTGGCCTTCATTTAAAACAATCTGGAGTAGTTTCACAACTCACGCCACCTGGAACACCACAGCATAATGGTGTGTCCGAACATCGTAACCGTACTTTTTTAGATATGGCGCTATCTATGATGTCTCTTATCGATTTACCACTATCGTTTTGGGGTTATGCATTAGAGACATCTGCATTCATGTTAAATAGGGCACCGTCTAAATCCGTTGAGATGACACTGTATGAATTGTGGTTTGGCAATAAATCTAAGCTGTCGTTTCTTAAAATTTGGGATTGCGACACTTATGTCAAAAGGCTTCAGCCTAATAAGATCGAACCCAAATCGGAGAAGTGCGTCTTCATTGGATACCCTAAGGAAACAATTGGGTACACCTTCCATCACAGATCCAAAGGCAAGATCTTTGTTGCTGAGAATGGGTCCTTTCTAGAGAAGGACTTTCTCTCGAAAGAAGTGAGTGGGTGGAAAGTAGAACTTGATGAGGTAAATGTACCTTCTCTCGAATTGGAAAGTAGTACATTAGAGAAAATTGTTTCCGTGATGCCTACACCAACTAGAGAGGAACCTAAAGATGATGATCATGAAACTTCAGATCAAGTTACTACTGAATTTCGTAGGTCAACCAGAGCACAATCCGCACCAGAGTGGTACAGTAATCATGTCCTGGAAGTCATGTTACTAGACCAAGGCGAACCTACGAACTATGAAGAAGCTATGATGAGCCCAGATTCCGACAGATGGCTTGAGGCCATGAAATCTGAGATAGGATCCATATATGAGAACAAAGTGTGGACTTTGGTGGACTTTCCCAATGATCGGCAATCCATAGAGAATAAATGGATCTCAATAAGAAGACTGACGATGACGGTAACACTAGTAGAAAACAGGCTATCATTCGGCCCTGGCCAGCCCATTAGTCCTGGTTCTTCAAGAACCGGAACCAATGGGGGGTATTAGACCCCGTTCATGAGCCTAGGGGGCCGGCCGGGGCCTCGTGTGCATTGGTCCCGGTTCGTGTAGAACCATTTGTCCCGGTTCCAGCCACGAACCGGGACCAATGGTCCTTGCTGCTGGCCCACAACCATTGGTCCCGGTTCGTGGCATGAACCGGGACAGAAGGGGTGGCTTTAGTCCCGGTTCATGCCACGAACTGGGACAAATAACTTGCCTATATATACCCACCGTCGCGGTAGAGCACTCCATAGTGCTCTGTTTTTTCAATCCGGCGAGGAGATGGCATTTGGGTGCTCTAGTTCACCTCCTATGCACATGAGGTGTTCGACGAAATGCCCGAGCCACACTAGTTAAGCTTTCTCCTCTCGAAGCTAGACCTAGGAGGTCCATTTTTTTCAAGATTTGTCTAGATTTAGGGGTCCGTCACGCCCCATCCCCGTTTTCACCGTCGTTGATCGCCCGCGCCGATCTCGTCACCGGCACCACTGTGGTGAGCCTCTTGTTCTTATCTTCTTTATGATACTTGTCTGATTTTCTTACTTTAGATAGATATTTGTCTAATTTTCTTAATTTTGACACACATAATTATATGTAATGCACGTAGTTGAACCGGCAATGGATGTATGGTGACAGACACACCTCCAAGTACATTAAGGGCATGCATATTTTTCTCGAAGTGGCTGAGGCAAACAACCAGAATGGTTTTATGTGTTGTCCATGCAGTAAATGTGGGAATACGAAGTCTTACTCTGACCGGAAAATCCTTCACACCCACCTGCTTTACAAGGGTTTCATGCCACACTATAATGTTTGGACGAGGCACGGAGAAATATGGGTTATGATGGAAGACGGTGAAGAAGAAGAGGACGATGACAACTATGTGCCCCCTGAATACGGTGTTGTTGCAACGGGGGGAGCTGCTGAAGATCAAGAGGAACCAGACGATGTGCCCGATGATGCTGCAACAGTGCAAGCTGCTGAAGATCAAGAGAAACCAAGCGATGCGCCCGATGATGATCTCCGCGGGGTCATTGTCGATGCAAGGACGCAATGCAAAAGTCAAAAGGAGAAGCTGAAGTTCGATCGCATGTTAGAGGATCACAAAAAAAGTTGTACCCCAATTGTGAAGATGGCAACACAAAGCTGGGTACCGTACAGGAATTGCTGCAGTGGAAGGCAGAGAATGCTGTGCCTGACAAAGGAATTGAGAAGCTACTGAAAATATTGAAGAAGAAGCTTCCAAAGGATAATTAATTGCCAGACAGTACGTACGCAGCAAAGAAGGTCGTGACCTCTAGGATTGGAGGTGCAGAAGATACATGCATGCCCTCATGACTGCATCCTCTACCGTGGTGCTTACGAGGATTTGAACGCATGCCCGGTATGCGGTGCATTGTGGTATAAGATCAGACGAGATGACCCTGGTGATGTTGACGGCGAGCCCCGCAGGAAGAGAGTTCCTGCGAAGGTGATGTGGTATGCTCCTATAATACCATGGTTGAAACGACTGTTGAGAAACAAAGAGCATGCCAAGTTGATGCGATGGCACAGTGAGGACCGTAAGAAAGACGGGAAGTTGAGAGCACCCGCTAACGGGTCGCAGTGGAGAAATATCGAGAGAGAGTACTAGGCTGAGTTTGCATGTGACCCAAGGAACGTATGGTTTGGTTTAAGCGCGGATGGCATTGATCCTTTCGGGGAGTAGAGCAGCAATCACAGCACCTGGCCCGTGACTCTATGTATGTATAACCTTCCTCCTTGGATGTGCATGAAGCGGAAGTTCATTATGATGCCAGTTTTCATCCAAGGCCCTAAGCAACCCGGCAATGGCATTGATGTGTACCTAAGGCCATTAGTTGAAGAACTTTTACAGCTGTGGAATGGAAATGGTGCATGTGCGTGGGATGAGCACAAACAGGAGGAATTTAACCTGCACGCGTTGCTGTTTGTAACCATCAATGATTAGCCCGCTCTCAGTAACCTTTTAGGACAGACAAACAAGGGATACCATGCATGCACGCACTGTTTAGCTGACACCGAAAGTATATACCTAGGAAGCTGCAGGAAGAATGTGTACCTAGGCCATCGTCAATTTCTTCCGACCAACCATCAATGTCGAAAGAAAGGCAAGCATTTCAAAGGCGAGGCAGATCACCGGAAGAAGCCCGCCATGCGTACCAGTGATCACGTACTTGCTATGGTCAATGATTTACACGTAATCTTTGGAAAGGGTCCCGGCGGACTAGCTGTTCCGAGTGACGCTGGAGGACACGCACCCATGTGGAATAAGAAATCTATATTTTGGGACCTACCCTACTGGAAAGACCTAGAGGTCCGCTCTTCGATCGACATGATGCACGTGACGAAGAACCTTTGCGTCAACCTGCTAGGCTTGTTCGGCGTGTATGGGAAGACAAAAGATACAACTGAGGCACGGGAGGACCTGCAACGTTTGCACGAAAAATACGGCATGCCTCCAAAGCAGTATGAAGGTCCTGCCAGCTATGCTCTTACCAAAGAATAAAAGGAAATCTTCTTTGAATGCCTGCTTAGTATGAAGGTCCCGTCTGCCTTCTCGTCGAATATAAAGGGAATGATAAATATGGCAGAGAAAAAGTTTCAGAACCTAAAGTCTCATGACTGCCACGTGATTATGACACAACTGCTTCTGGTTGCATTGAGGGGGCTTCTACCGGAAAACGTCCGATTAGCCATTGCGAAGCTATGTGCATTCCTCAATGCAATCTCTCAGAAGGTGATCGATCCAGAAATCATACCAAGGCTAAGGAGTGATGTGGTGCAATGTCTTGTCAGTTTCGAGCTGGTGTTCCCACCATCCTTCTTCAATATCATGACGCACGTCCTAGTTCATCTAGTTGATGAGATTATCATTCTAGGCCCCGTATTTCTACACAATATGTACCCCTTTGAGAGGTTCATGGGAGTCCTAAAGAAATATGTCCGTAACCGCGCTAGGCCAGAAGGAAGCATCTCCATGGGCCATCAAACAGAGGATGTCATTGGGTTTTGTGTTGACTTCATTCCTGACCTTAAGAAGATAGGTCTCCCTAAATCGCGGTATGAGGGGAGACTGACTGGAAAAGGCACGCTTGGAGGGGAGACAATAATGTGCAGGGACGGATATTCTTGGTCTCAAGCACACTGCACAGTTCTACAGAACTCTACCTTGGTGACCCCTTATGTCGATGAACACAAGAACAGTCTGCGCTCCAAACACCCGGAGCAGTGCGACGACTGGATTACATGTGAACACATCAGGACTTTCAGCAAGTGGTTGGAAACACATCTCAGAGATGAAAACACTGTTTGTGATGAGCTGTACTCATTGTCCAGGGGACCATCTTCGACTGTTACGATTTGGAAAGGATACGAGATAAATGGGAATACATTTTACACGATCGCCCAAGATCAAAAGAGCACCAACCAAAACAGCGGTGTCCGCTTTGATGCAGCCACTGAGAGGGGAAAGGACACATATTATGGTTACATAGTGGACATATGGGAACTTGACTATGGAGTAGATTTTAAGGTCCCTTTGTTTAAGTGCAAATGGGACAATCTGTTAGGAGGCGGGGTACAGGTAGACCCTCAATACGGAATGACAATAGTGGATCTGAACAATCTTGGGTACACTAATGAACCATTCGTCCTAGCCAATGATGTGGCATAGTTTATCTATGTGAAGGACATGTCTACCAAACCGAGAAAAAGAAAAAATAAAGAAGCGAATACATCCTACGATGAGCCAAAGCGCCACATAGTTCTTTCAGGAAAAAGGGACATCTAGGGAGTGGAGGGCAAGACAGACATGTCCGAAGATTATGAAAAGTTTCATGAAATTCCTCCCTTCAAAGTCAAGGCTGACCCAAGCATCCTAATAAATGATGAAGATTATCCATGGTTACCGTGCAATAAGGAAAGGACACAAGTGAACAATAAGTGAAGACTTTCTCCACAACTATTATGATGATACCATGCCAACTTTCAACGTTTTTATAGTTCATTTGAAATGCATGTTGTAACAGACAAGGTTCTGTATGAAATCCTGATACTTCAAAAGAGATTGTCCATTTTGTACACGAAGTGCATCCAGTTTTTGCCGTAACCCTCTCAACTTTCTTGCATATGCTATGTGGATGAAATGATGATACCATGCCAAAATAAAAGAGACGCGCAATGCTCACCTGCATGTTGCTTAGCTTCAGGCCAACATGCAGGTGAGGACTGCGCTTCTCCCTTCATCGTCTCTACACTCTGGGCTTATAAACCGCTACGAGTGCCTCTCGCTTGGCGAGGTGGGACTAAAAAACAGCTGCAGAAAGAATCAACTAAAAAACTCTTTTACCGGTTCATGCCATGAACCGGTACTAAAAGGTGCTCGTGGGGCCCCAGCCTTAAAACCTGTACCAAATAAAATGCCATTGTAACAGCCTTAGAACTGGTACTAAAGGAATCAACTAAAAAGCTTTTATAAACCTCTAGTATTATTGAAACTAAAATTATATAGAATTTTGTTACAAACTTTAATAGCAAAAAGAATTATCATAAAAGAAAATAAATAAGTAATTAGAATTTTGTTCAAAAAATTAAAAGTAAACAGAATTATCATAAAAGAAAATAAATAAGTAATTAGAATTTTGTTACAAACTTTAATAGCAAAAAG
>NC_057807.1:8307428-8308250 GCF_018294505.1 Triticum aestivum
CGTAAAAGAAAATAAATAAGTAATTAGAATTCTGTTCAAAACATTAAAAGCAAAAAAGAATTATCATAAAAGAAAATAAATAAGTAATTAGAATATCGTTACAAACTTTAAAAGCAAAAAGAATTATCATAAAAGAAAATAAATAAGTAATTAGAAACAAAAAAGAAAGCAAAAAAACTGGGGAAAAATTAAAAAAAGTGCCACCTACAGGGCCACCACGGCCTGCATACGACTAGAAACCCATTAATATGGCCAGGATGCAGGCCCGCAGTAGGCCCAATAGGCCCACAAGCACAAAGGGTGATTTTAGGCCCGTAAGCCTACAGTAGAGAGGAGCTCAAAGTGGTTGGTTCGACAGGGCTTATAAACCACTCCGAGCCCCTCTCGGCTAGCGAGGTGGGACTAAACATAGCACCGCATCGCGCCAGCACACGACCTTTTGGTCCTGGTTGGTGCGACCAACCGGGACTAAAGGGGTGCATTGGTACCGGTTGGTGGCACCAACCGGGCCCAATGCCCCTCTTTTGTCCCGGTTTGTGGCACCAACCGGGACCAAAGGTCTTTGTTTCCCGCCCTTTGGGCTGCTGAAAAGAGGCCTTTGGTCCCGGTTGGTGCCACCAACCGGGACTAAAAGGGTGCATTGGTCCCGGTTGGTGTCATGAACCGGGACCAATGATCTGCCTATATAAGCAGCACTCGCGAAAATTTGGTTCAGTTCGTTCTTGCCCACCGCCCGATGCCGCCAGGCTGCCCGTCCGTCTCCACCTCACCGTCGTCGCCCCGCTCTGTCCCGCGCCGCCCCGACGCCGTCCTGCGCCGTCC
>NC_057807.1:8308814-8322831 GCF_018294505.1 Triticum aestivum
TTGTTTTCTATTAAAAGATTTTTTTGGTGATATTATTGTTGAATATGCATGTTTGTATGTTCATATATATGCAAAGATCGAATATGTCAAATTTTTATGATTTTTTTCTGTTCATAGAATTTTGTGATTTTTTTCTGTTGTAATTTTGTTCATAGAATTTTAATGATTTTTTTGTTCATAGTATTTTCTTTGTCAATTTATGCATGATCAAAGTCATTTATGAATATGTTCATATTTAGAATAGAGGAAAAAGGAAAAAAATAAGAAGAGAAAGTGTTTAATATAATTAGTTAGAAAAATAATAGAACTATAGTTAAACTAGTTTATTTTTAGTAAGTACTACTTTATTTTATTTATAGTAAGTGCTTCATATATAGTTGAACTAGCTAGTTGATTTAATAAACTACTTTATTTTACTATATATAGAAGTAGTTTGTTTTTAGTAAGTACTACTTTATTTATTTATAGTAAGTGCTTAGTAGTTGAACTAGTTGATTTAATTAATAAAACTACTTTATTTAACTATATATAGAAGTAGTTCCCACATCGACGTCGACGATGCCTATCCCGCATCCTCGTCGTCGTCGACTCGGCGGTGGAGGCCTGCTTGATCAGGGCCATGTTCGGGACTGGGCTCCGCCGAGCTGGTATTGGGAGGTGCTACCTTCCGGGGAACGTAGGTTGGTGAGGAGGCAGCCCATTGTTGACCCGATCCTTATTTGGTGGCGGTCGCGTGGGCCAGTGATGGTGCCGAGGCTTCCAGACACCGCGGAGGTGGTCGTCACCGTGTCAGCGAGGAGGACGAGCACGTCCGTCGCTACATGGTTGCATTGGAGGGCAGGTTCGACAATACCTGGCAGGTTCTTCAGGGATCTCACTGGAGCTATGATCCTGTGATGGTTCCTTATATTTGGGTGTCCACCGCCCGCAACGATACTCGTCGGGTGCTACGGTTCTAGCTGTATTAGCGATGCTATATGTATGATAGTATCCGAGGAGTATTAGTGATAATATTCGACGATGTACGGACACAAGAGATGTCGTAGTTTTGGTTATAATTGAACGCATGCTAATTTGAATACTACTTTATTTTACGATTTGGTTTTGCTTATTGAATGCTCATATTGGAAAAGTACTCCTACTTTGAATGCTAAAATTGAAGAGCACTCTATGCAGAAATCTAGGAGCCCCCTCCATCATCCACGCCGTCGCGGGGTAGCTTCTCCTTCATTCCCGTGTGCTAGACAATTTGGTGGAATAATGCAGTCGGGAATGAAAGGAGAAGCTACGTACCATCACCGATAGTCAACCCGTGATTAATAATAATGATCTAATTTAGGTTTTTTAGTACATATATTTAATTGTACAAGTTTAATATTTGAATTATGAACATTGGCCGGAAATGTCGTACTCGGCCAACGAAAACCGCCCTGGGGAGTGTGACTGGTGCCACGACGACCGAGGTATGTGCGACAGGTTCATTGAGCTGGACAAAGATCAGCGCTTCAGCATTAAGCTCGAGGAGACCTTCGATGTTCATATGGTACGCAACGACGACAATAGTTTTTTTTGTAATTAAGCACGACTTCAACTATTTTAACGTGTATTTTTCATCTTTTCCAATTCGACTAGCTTATCCCATGCTATGCAAGGTACTATGTCTTGGAGAGGATGGGTTTTGAATACCATGAAAGAATGGAAACCAAAAAAATTCTCCTAAGGACCCATCATGGTGTGGATTTTAAAGTAAAGTTGTACAATGCTGAGAGTGTAACCCATTTTGGTTGCAAAAATTGGGAAGCACTTTGCAAGATGTATGGTTTTCATGAGGGTACGCTTGTCACCATGGATCTTGGTGATCCTACAATAGAGCAAGACAATATGGACATTTGGGTCCTTGTGGATACACCTCCAATTCTTCCCCCATGTGAGAGCTGAACATAGTTATTAAGTAATTTATATTGTTTATTTCAAAATAGTTGACAGCTTATTTCCATTCACAGCATATTTTCATTCTTCAAAGAATGTGCCGAAGATGGTAGACAAAACCCACTACACCGATGGCCCCGAATTAACTTATAAGGAGAAAAATCATCTGATTGCATTTTGTACTGATCTTGAGAATTACAATGTATACAATGGAACTCCTCAACATTATGGTCAATACGTGCCACTAGTGCACGTGTTGAACTACGGTAACTACCATGGAGATACCCTGGTAAGATTTTTTAGTATTACGACATACCAGCATCTTTTTGCATACTTCTTAAACTAGTATACATCATTGCTAACTACGAAGTTATTACTATGTTTTTCAACAGATAATCCCGAATGATTGTGTGCCTCATCTGATGTATACGCACGGTCGCCTTGATGTTTTGAACATACAATCAGGTCGTCCTACGAATCTCAATTGTCCATACCAGATTTCTAAAAGAAGTGGAGACATGACAATCAAAGAATGGAAAAAATGTATGGACAGCCGTAAGGAGCTTCTTGGAAGCAAAAGGAAGCGAAGCGCGAGAATTGGAGACAGGATTATCTCCATTCTTCATAATGGAAAGTCAGGGTCTATATTGTTTTATGCTATTTTATCTTAAGTGTGTTTAGGTCTACCTGATACTGATGATGTGCTAAGAACAATTATGTAGGGTTGGGTTTGATGACTATGAGTATGATGATCGTATGACTTGTTATTAATAACGAGTAGAAGTTGTATGATGATGCATGATTAGTAGGACTTGTTATTATATATGATGATGTATGATGCGAGCATGAAGAGTTATTATATATCAGCAGGTGAAATGAACATAGCAGTAGCGTTGGTAAACCAAGCACGAAGATAAGAGAGGACACTTCTCTCTATTAACTAGCTAATAACAACCTAAATTAACCCCCCAAACCCCTAAACCAGCCACTTTCAAAAAAACCTCAGATGCCTTTTGGTCCCGGTTTATGTCACCAACCGGGACCAAAGGCCCCCCTGTCTGGGCTTCCCGCAGCGGCCACGTGGATGCCCATCTGTCCCGGTTCGTGTAAGAACTGGGACTAAAGGGGGCAGGCATTAGTAACGACCTATTAGTCCCGTTTCAAGAACAGGGACTAAAGGCCCTAACGAACCGGGACAAATGCCCTGTTTTCTACTAGTGTAATGTTACTGTCTACAAAGCTCGACTTGACGCAAAAGGTTTTCGACAAGTTCAAGGGGTTGACTACGATGAGTCTTTCTCAACCGTAGCGATGCTTAAAGTCCGTCTGAATCATGTTAGAAATTGCCATATTTTATGAAATCTGGCAAATGGATGTCAAAATTGCATTCCTTAAATGGATATCTCTAAGAAGAGTTGTATACGATGCAACCAGAAGGTTTTGTCGATCCTAAAGATGCTAACAAAGTGTGCAAGCTCCAGCGATCCATCTATGGACTAGCGCAAGCATCTCGGAGTTGGAATATACGCTTTGATGAGGTGATCAAAGCTTATGGTTTTACACAAACTTACGGTGAAGCCTGTATTTACAATAAAGTGAGTGGGATCTCTGTAGCATTTCTGATATTATATGTGGATGACATATTGCTGATTGGAAATGATATATAATATCTAGATAGAATAAAAGGATACTTAAATAAGAATTTTTCAATGAAAGACCTTGATGAAGCTGCTTACATATTGGGCATCAAGATCTAATGAGATAGATCAAGACGCATGATAAGATTTTCAATGAGTACATACCTTGACAAGATTTTGAAGGAGTTCAAAATAGATCAGCAAAGAAGGAGTTCTTGCCTGTATTGTAAGGTGTGAAGTTGAGTAAAGACTCAAGACCTCACCACGGCAAAAGATAAAGAGATAATGAAAGTCATTCCCTATGCCTTAGCCATAGGTTCTATAAAGTATGACATGCTATGTACCAAACCTGTTGTGTACCTTGCCATGAGTTTGGCAAGAGGGTACAATAGTGATTCAGGAGTAGATCACTGGACAGTGGTCAAATTATCCTTAGTTACCTTAAAGAGGACTAAGGAAATGTTTCTTGGGTTATGGAGGTAATAAAGAGTTCACCATAAAGAATTACGTCGATGCAAGCTTTGACATTGATCTAGATGACTCTAAGTCTAAATCTAGATACGTATTGAACGTGGGAGTAATTAGCTAGAGTAGCTCCATGCAGAGCATAGACATAGAAATTTAAAATACATACGGATCTGAATGAGACAGACCTGTTGACTAAACTTTTCTCGCAAGCAAAACCCGATCACATCTTTGTACTCTTTGGGTGTTAATCACATGGTGATGTGAACTATATTATTGACTCTAGTAAACCTTTTGGGTGTTGGTCACATGGCGATGTGAGCTATGGGTGTTAATCACATAAAGATGTGAACTATTGGTGTTAAATCACATGGTGTTGTGAACTAGATTATTGACTCTAGTGCAAGTGGGAGATTGAAGGAAATATGCCCTAGAGGCAATAATAAAGTTGTTGTTTTATAGTTCCTTATTTCATGATAAAGTTTTATTATTCATGCTAGAATTGTATTAACCGGAAACTTGATACATGTGTGGATACATAGACAAAATACTGTGTCCCTAGTAAGCCTCTACTAAACTAGCTCGTTGATCAAACATGGTTAAGTTTCCTAACCATAGACATGTGTTGTCATTTGATAAACGGGATCACCTCATTAGGAGAATGATGTGATGGATAAGACCCATTTGTTAGCTTTGCATTATGATCGTTCAATTTTATTGCTATTGCTTTCTTCATGTCAAATACATATTCCTTCGACTATGAGATTATGCAACTCCCGAATATCGGAGGAACACCTTGTGTGCTATCAAACATCACAACATAACTAGGTGATTATAAAGATGCTCTACAGGTATCTCTGAAGGTGTTTGTTGGGTTGGAATAGATAGAAATTAGGATTTGTCACTCCGAGCATCGGAGAGGTATCTCTGGGCCCTCTCGGTAATGCACATCATAAGAAGCCTTGCAAGCAAAGTGACTAATTAGTTAGTTACAGGATGATTGCATTACGGAACGAGTAAAGAGACTTGCCGATAACGAGATTAAACAAGGTATGAAGATACCGACGATCGAATCTCGGGCAAGTAACATACTAATGGACAAATGGAATAATGTATGTTGTCATAACGGATCGACCGATAAAGATCTTCGTAGAATATGTGGGAGCCAATATGAGCATCCAGGTTCCTCTATTGGTTATTGATCGGAGAGGTGTCTCGGTCATGTCTACATAGTTCTCGAACCCGTAGGATCCACACGCTTAACGTTCGATGACAATATTGTATTTTATGAGTTATGTGATTTGGTGAACGAATGTTGTTCGGAGTCTCGGATGAGATCACGAACATGACGAGGAGTCTCAAAATGGCCGAAAGGTAAAGATTGATATATAGGACGATGGTATTCGGACACCAGAATCGTTTCGGGAAGCACCGAGTACTTACCGGGTCACCGGAAGTGGTTCCGGGCACCTTCGACAAAAGATATGGGCCTTGTGGGCCAAGAGGGAAACGCACCAGCCGCAAAGGGGCTGGTGCGCCCCACACCCATATGGGCTGGCCAAATTGTCGAAGGAAAGGGGAATGAGGAAAGGAAAAAGGGAATAGGATTCCCCCTTCCCCCTCTTCCCTTCCTACTCCGAATAGGAATAGGAGAGGGGGTTGGCCGAATTGGGAGAGGACCCCAAGTAGGAGTCCTCCTACTTGGGGTGCCCCCTTGGCTACCTCTCCTCCCCTCCAACCTATATATATGTGGGAAGGGGGCGCCTACAACACACAACCACTACTAGGGAAAACCCTAGTAGTAGCGCGGGTTTTGAGGCTAGCAGCAGCGCGGGCAGCCGCGCTACTAATAAGGCGCTACAGCTAACTGTTAGTAGTAGCGCGCTCCGCACCCACGATACTACTGTTGATGATATCATAAGCACTTTTCTGGAATGATCTACTATTAGTTAGCTGTAGCGATTTCCTAGCCCCTCTCTACTGCTATATCTTTCATCATTTTCCCCCACTTCCTACCCCATTTCGGTTTCAATAAACTGCAATTTCCAGATACTAGGTACTACTAGATATGAAATTCATAAAGCATTATAGGTACTAGGTAGTACTCCCTCCGTTCCAAATTACTCGTCGTGGTTTTAGTTCAAACCACGACGAGTAATTTGGAATGAAGGGAGTACTAGATAACAATTTCATGTATAGTCAACATGCATCCTCAAGCAGTACAAGGTCATATCGACGACGATCATCATATGTAGTTCTAGATGATATCGATGATGATCACCATATGTAGTTCTAGATGATATAGCCACACACACATGTGTAGTTCTAGATGATAGCAAAGACGATCATCATCCTCAAGCCTGGGCGGTGGGTGTTCCTAATAGTAATTAATTAGGATGGCCTATCCAACACGAAGATTCTTGTCATCGAGGAATCTCTTCCATGCAACCGAGTTTACGTGTGTGCGACTGTTCGTGTCCACGCGGTAAGTAGAGGTTGTGATGGAGCCCCTTGCGGTAAGGCTTGATACCATAACTCATAGATAGGCTCTTTGCCAATTTCTGAATAAGAAAAACATATCAATTAAGAAATAGCCTCGCACATACTCTTGCAAATAGGTATATATGGATTATCTACACAATTAATAGTTCCTTAGATTCTACACTAATAAGCATGTGATCGAACTCTACACTAGAGCATGTCATCGACTAGATTCCACACAACATATCATTGGACTCTACACTAAGCATATCATCGGATAATTTTCATTTGTAAGTATAACATACCATATCATGTCGATCGACCATGGTACTTGTCAGGCGGGTCACGAATGGCACCCCGACAAAGTCAGCACGTGGCGGAATTATGTCCCATAGGTTGCACACCTCCTCCTCGCCCAGTCTCATTCTTTGAGCTACAATGGCTTCATGAAGTGGGTCCTCATCATCTTCATCGAGTGGGTCCTCATTATATTCTTCGTCATCTTCATCATCTTCCACCAGGTTGATATAAATGACAGCCAGCTTGGGTCTTTCTGCTCTGAAGGAGAAGCTGATCAACTCACCACCAGTAAGACGCATGCGGGCAAGGAAACGGGCCCATCCATCTCCTCCAATCCGAGACATATTGCGTCCTTTCTCGACCGCCATATTGTATGACCCCAGGAGCCTCAAATGTCACAGTGCCTCCTGTCAGCTTGTTGAATTTCAACCTCACATTGCATGGGGCGATCTGTGTAAAAAAGCAAAATGACACAATGCAGTAATGCCAACACTAAAAATAAAATAGTTGTTACATTTCATATAATTTCTTACCGCCGCATGAAGAAAACTCGGCTGGAAGTAGATGCCGAACAGCTTGCCAGTTGCAAGGCTGCTGGTGCACCTTGACTTGCACAATCGACATGGTGGTGGTGGTGGTGGCGCCATTTTCCTAAAGCAATATGAGCAAAGGATTTACGATCCACTTCACAGGAAAGAAAAATAGTTGTTAAATTAAAATGTTCTATAAATCAACTAAATCAACTATCCTATTAAATCAACTTGCCTGCTAAATCAACTAAATCAAAATTTTCTATAAATCAACTAGCCTATTAAATCAACTTGCCTCCTAAATCAACTAAATCAAAATGTTCTATAAATCAACTAAATCAACTTGCGTACTAAATCAACTAAATCAAAATGTTCTAAATCAACTAAATCAACTAGCCTACTAAATCAACTAAATCATATGAACTAAATCAAAATGTTGCATATGAACTACCCTACTAAATCAAAATGTAGCAGGGAGGAGGGGTTGTGGATGGAGGAGGGAGGAGGGAGAAGGAGGGGCGACTGGAGGAGGGAGGAGAGAGTAGGATGGAGGAGGAAGGGCCGAGCGAGAAGGGGCCGTCCGGGGGCGAGTCGAGGGAGGACGGAGGAGGAGGGCGGTACCGAGTCCAGCGAGGAGGAGGAGGTGACGGCGGCGCAGAGGGAGGAGGGGTAGGTGACGGCGGCTGGCGGGGGAGGACTGGCGCGAGCAAGGGTGAGGTGGAGATGGAGAGTAAGTGTGAGTGTGAGTGTGGATCGGATAGAGGAGGGCGTGGGTGGTGGGAGATAGCTAGTTTTAGCAGTAGCGCGCTATAGGTAAAGGCGCTGCTGCTAAGCTACCTAGAAGTAGTGCACTTCGATTTAACGCGTTGCTGCTATAACTAGCTTCGTGGCGAGGTCATTGGAATTATAGTAGTAGCGCGGCTTAGTGAAGGCGCGCTACTGCTACTTTTATTTCAGCAACGTGTTCTTCTGGAGCGCGCTACTGCTACATTGCAGCAGCGCCTTATTTTAGAATGCGCTGCTGGTAATATCCCGTGTATAGGCTTTTCCCTAGTATTGAACATCAACTATTAGTCGTGTGCGGCGCCCCCTCCATAGTTTACACCCCCGGTCATATCACTAGTAGAAAAGGGGGCAATGGTCCAGGCCGGGTCAGCCCATTAGTCCCGGTTCAATCCAGAACCGGGACCAATGGGGGCATTGGACCCAGTTCGTTAGCCCCGGGGGCCGGCCGCGCCCATTAGTCTCGGTTCAATCCAGAACCGGGACCAATGGGGGCATTGGACCCGGTTCGTTAGCCCCGGGGGCCGGCCGCGCCACATGGGCCATTGGTCCCGGTTCGTCAGGACCTTTTGGTCCAGGTTGTTGGGACGAACCGTGACCAATGTGCCTTGCTCCTGGCCCACCACCATTTGTCCCCGTTGGTGGCCTGAACCGGGACCAAAGTCTTCCCTTTAGTCCCGGTTCAAGCCATGAACCAGGACTAATTAGTTGCCTATATATACCTCACGAGCAGAGCACTCTCACTGCTCTGTTTTTCGTGGCCGGCGAGGAGAAAGCTTTGTGGTGCTCTAGCTCACCTCCTATGCACACGAGGTGTTCGATGGAATGCCCGAGCCACACTACTTAAGCTTTCTCCTCTCCAAGCTCCACCTCCAAGATCCATTTTTCTCAATATTTGTCTAGGTTTAGCGGTCTGTCACGTCCCGTCCGCGTCTTCACCGCCGTCGATCGCCCACGCCGATCTCGTCGCCGGCACCACCGTGGTGAGCCTCTTGTTCTGATCTTCTTTCTGAAGGAAAAAAAACTCTTACTTGTATGTTTATATAGATACTTGTATAATTTTCTTACTTTTATTATTGCATCTTATATAGTGCGATGGTTTTGGTATGCGCCCCCGTCGGCCCTCGCCCTGTCTATGATTCAGATGTGGTATATATTATCTTTTCATAACTATTGGTTCATTTATTGTTTATGACAATTATGCCGACCAACGTGACATATATTTTATTTATCTAGGAGGTTGTTGAACCAGAAATTCCAACCGACCCTGTTGTCGAGAGGTTAAATTTAGTTGAAGAAGAAAATAATTTGCTGAAGGAAAAAAATAGAAAAATTGAGGAGAAGATGATATTGGAGTTGCATGTTGCGGATGTCATCGATGATCACAAGATCAAGATGGATGAAATGCGCTTGAAGATTAGAAAGATTAGAAAATATGCCATTCATACCGAGGCTTGGTATCATTATGCCGTTGGATCAGTTGTTAAATTGGTTGCGGTTATGATCGCATTTGTTTTCGCATTGAAATGTTTTACATTGTTTCAGTGTATGGTTTAATTAATTTAGATGCTCTGTAGAGATTTATGTTGTTAGATGAGAACTATGTATGTACTTTGGTTTTAATGTGATGATGAACTTCTATTAATTTGGTCACTTAACTATCTATTCATGATGTTCTGTAATGATTTTTGACACACTTAATTATATATAATGCACGCAGATGAACCGGCAATGGATGTACGGTTCAAGACACACCTCCGAGTACATTAAGGGCGTGCATGATTTTCTCGAAGTGGCTAAGGCAAACAAGCAGAATGGTTTTATGTGTTGTCCATGCCCTATATGTGGGAATACGAAGTCTTACTCTGACCGGAAAATCCTCCACACCCACCTGCTTTACAAGGGTTTCAAGCCACACTATAATGTTTGGACGAGGCACGGAGAAATAGGGGTTATGAAGGAAGACGGCGAAGAAGAAGAGTACGATGACAACTATGTGCCCCCTGAATACGGTGATGCTACTGAACATCAAGAGGAACCAGACGATGTGCACAATGATGCTGCAACGGGCGAAGCTGCTGAAGATCAAGAGGAACCAGACGATGTGCCCGATGATGATGTTCTCTGTCGGGTCATTGTCGATGCAAGGACGCAATGCGAAAGTCAAAAGGAGAAGCTGAAGTTCGATCGCATGTTAGAGGACCACAAAAAAGGGTTGTACCCCAATTGCGAAGATGGCAGCACAAAGCTCGGTACCGTACTGGAATTGCTGCAGTGGAAGGCAGAGAATGCTATGCCTGACAAAGGATTTCAGAAGCTACTGAAAATATTGAAGAAGAAGCTTCCAAAGGATAACCAATTGCCCGACAGTACATACGCAGGAAAGAAGGTCGTATGCCCTCTAGGATTGAAGGTGCAGAAGATACATGCATGCCCTAATGACTGCATCCTCTTCCGCGGTGCGTACAAGGATCTGAACGCATGCCCGGTATGCGGTGCATTACGGTATAAGATCAAACGAGATGACCCTGGTGATGTTGACGGCGAGCCCCCCAGGAAGAGGGTTCCTGCGAAGGTGATGTGGTATGCTCCTATAATACCACGGTTGAAACGTCTGTTCAGAAACGGAGAGCATGCCAAGTTGATGCGATGGCACAGTGAGGACCGTAAGAAAGACGGGAAGTTGAGAGCACCCGCTGAAGGGTTGTAGTGGAGAAAAATCGAGAGAAAGTACTGGGATGAGTTTGCAAGTGAGCCAAGGAATGTATGGTTTGCTTTAAGTGCGGATGGCATTAATCTTTCGGGGAGCAGAGCAGCAATCACAGCACCTGGCCCGTGACTCTATGTATGTATAACCTTCCTCCTTGGATGTGCATGAAGCGGAAGTTCATTATGATGCCAGTTCTCATCCAAGGCCCTAAGCAACCCGGCAATGACATTGATGTGTACCTAAGGCCATTAGTTGAAGAACTTTTACAGCTGTGGAATGGAAACGGTGTACATATGTGGGATGAGCACAAACAGGAGGAATTTAACCTAAAGGCGTTGCTGTTCGTGACCATCAACAATTGGCCCGCTCTCAGTAACCTTTCAGGAAAGACAAACAAGGGATACCACGCATGCATGCACTGTTTACTTGACACCGATAGTATATACCTAGCAAGCTGCAGGAAGAATGTGTACCTGGGCCATCGTCGATTTCTTCCGACCAACCATCAATGTCGAAAGAAAGGCAAGCATTTCAATGGCGAGGCAGATCACCGGAAGAAGCCCGCCATGCGTACCGGTGATCACGTACTTGCTATGGTCAATGATTTACACGTAATCTTTGGAAAGGGTCCCGGCGGACTAGCTGTTCCGAGTGATGCTGGGGGACACACACCCATGTGGAAGAAGAAATATATATTTTGGGACCTACCCTACTGGAAAGACCTAGAGGTCCGCTCGTCGATCAACGTGATGCACGTGACGAAGAACCTTTGCGTGAACTTGCTAGGCTTTTTGGGCGTGTATGGGAAGACAAAAGATACAGCTGAGGCACGAGAGGACCTGCAACGTTTGCACGAAAAAGACGGCATGCCTCCAAAGCAGTATGAAGGTCCTACCAGCTATCGTCTTACCAAAGAAGGGAAGGAAATCTTCTTTGAATGCCTGCTTAGTATGAAGGTTCCGACTGGCTTCTCGTCGAATATAAAAGGAGTAATAAATATGGCAGAGAAAAAGTTTCAGAACCTAAAGTCTCATGACTGCCACGTGATTATGACGCAACTGCTTCCGGTTGCATTGAGGGGGCTTCTACCGGAAAACGTTCGATTAGCCATTGTGAAGCTATGTGCATTCCTCAATGCAATCTCTCAGAAGGTGATCGATCCTGAAATCATACCAAGGCTAAGGAGTGATGTGGTGCAATGTCTTGTAAGTTTCGAGCTGGTGTTCCCACCATCCTTCTTCAATATCATGACGCACGTCCTAGTTCATCTAGTTGACGAGATTGTCATTCTGGGCCCCGTGTTTCTACACAATATGTACCCCTTTGAGAGGTTCATGGGAGTCCTAAAGAAATATGTCCGTAACCGCGCTAGGCCAGAAGGAAGCATCTCCATGGGCCATCAAACAGAGGATGTCATCGGGTTTTGTGTTGACTTCATTCCTGGCCTTAAGAAGATAGGTCTCCCTAAATCGCGGTATGAGGGGAGCCTGACTGGAAAAGGCACGCTTGGAAGGGACTCAATAATATGCAGGGACGGATATTCTTGGTCTCAAGCACACTACACAGTTCTACAGAACTCTACCTTGGTGACCCCGTATGTTGATGAACACAAGAACAGTCTGCGCTCCAAACACCCGGAGCAGTGCGACAACTGGATTACATGTGAACACATCAGGACTTTCAGTAGTTGGTTGGAAGCACGTATCAGAGGTGACAACACTATTTGTGATGAGCTGTACTTGTTATCCAGGGGACCATCTTCGACTGTTACGATTTGGAAAGGATACGAGATAAATGGGAATACATTTTACACGATTATGAAAAGGGACATCGTGGGAGTGGAGGACAAGATAGACATGTCTGAGGATTATGAAAAGTTTCATGAAATTCCTCCCTTTAAAGTCAAGGCTGACCCCAGCATCCTGATAAACGATGAAGATTATCCATGGTTACGGCGCAATAAGCAAATGACACAAGCGAAGAAAAAGTGAAGACTTTCTCCCGCAACTATTATGATGATACCATGCCAACTTTGTAACTGACGAGTATGATACCATTGTCCGTTTTGTACATGCACATGCTATGTGTGGCTCAATTTATGATACCATGCCAACTTTCAACTTTTTCAGAGTTCATTTGAAATGCTTTAATGTCTTATGGTTCGGCCCTCATAATAATTAAAAATAGCAACAATAAGTATTTTGTTGTAAGTAGAAACAAAAAAAGCAAAAAAACAAAAAAGTGTTTTCAAATTTGAAAAGTAATGGCACTAACAGAAAGTTTATAATTTTCCTAAAACTAAAAGCAAAAAGAATTAAAAAATAAAGCAAAAAATAAAAGAAAATAAATAATGCAGAAAACAAAACAAAAAAAACAACAATAAGTATTTTGTTGTAAGTAGAAACAAAATAAAATAAATAAAGCAAGAAAGAAAACAAAAAAAAGTGTTTTCAAATTTGAAAAGTAATGGCACTAACAGAAAGTTTATAATTTTCCTAAAACTAAAAGCAAAAAGAATCAAAAAAAAAGAAAAAAAGAAAATAAATAATGCAGAAAACAAAACAAAAAAACTGGAAAAAAATAAAAATAGCAACAATAAGTAAAGAAAACAAAAAAACAAAAAAAATGCCACCTACTGGGCCCACACGGCCTCAATACGACTTGAATCGCTACTTCGGGCCAGGATTCAGGCCCGCAGTAGGCCCAGAAGGCCCATCAGGCAAAGTAGTAGCAACTAGGCCCGTAAGCCTGCAATGGAGAGGAGCTCGAGAGGGGTGCGGCAATGGGGCTTATAAACCACTGCGCGCCCCTCTCAACTAGCGAGGTGGGACTAAACTTTGGCCCCGAGGCAGGCAGCACAGAGGCCTTTGGTTCCGGTTGGTGGCACCAACCGGGACTAAAGGGGGAGGCATTAGTCCCGGTTGGTGCCACCAACCGGGACTAAAGGCCGCAGCTTCCCGCCCTTTGGGCTGCCGAAAAGAGGCCTTTGGTCCCGGTTGGTGGCACCAACCGGGACTAAAGGGTGCATTAGTCCCGGTTCGAGTCACGAACCAGGACCAATGCTCCTTGTATATAAGTAGCACTTCGCAGTTTTGCAGAGTTCATCGCCACCAGTTGCCCCCCGACGACGCCGAGCACATCGTCGCTGCCAGGCTGCCCCGACGCCGCCCGCCGCCCCCACC
>NC_057807.1:8323173-8380755 GCF_018294505.1 Triticum aestivum
GCCGCGCCGCACCGGCTCTATTTTTTTTCATTTTTATTAGTTTAATTTTTTTGTTCAATGTATATATATGTGTGTATGTATGTGGCTATATATATATAGTTTTTTTGTTCATATATATATATATAATGTATATGTGTATGTATATGGCTATGTGTATGTAGATGTTAAAAAATTGTTCAGAGCATGTTTTTGTTCATATATGTATTTTTCGTTCATATGTGTATTAATGTTTTCATATATGCAAAAGATAGATTTTTAGAAAAGTTAGGTTTTTTTTCTGTTCATACATTTTTTTGGTGATATTAATTATTGTAGAATATGCAAATGTTTGTATATTCATATGAACAATGCATTAGGCAAAACCTTTGTTTTTTTCGAAATTTTCTATTTGAACATTTTTTTTAAAACAAGCAATACTAAAAGAATGAGAGGAAAAAGGAAAATAAGAAGAGGAAGAAAGGAGAAAAAGAGGAGAGGAAGAAGAGGAGAAATAAATAAGAAGAGGAAAAAAGAAGAAAAAGAAGAGGAGAAGAAGAAATGAATAGAGGAGAAAGAAGAAAAAATATTCCTTTCTTTTCTTCTTCTTCTTCCTTCTTCATTCTTTCTCTTTTCTTCCTTTTCCTTAATTATTTACCTTTCTCGATACCCCCTCCCCGATAACTCTCGAGGACACCCAAACCCTAGAGAGAAAACGATGTTGGTCTCCTAGCCCCTCCCGCCGCGCCCCTACCCGACAAATTAACTCTCTCGAGGCCACCCAAATTTATCAAGTTAAAAGAGCATTGTCGTCGAGGCCACCCCAAACCCTTGAAGCGTTGTGTCGAGGCGACCCCAAACCCTAGAGAAGCAGCGTCGAGGCCACTAATATGATTCCTTATTATGATTAGCTAGCTAGTTCTACGTTTGCCACTAATATATATATATATATATATCCATCTGTACCATGTTTGAATAATAATTGACATGTTGTAAATATTTGCAGAAACTATGGAGCACTCCCGAGACGAAGAAGCAGAAGCGATATTGAGGGACATAATCTCAAATGGAAGGGATGAAGTTGCGTCATTTCTCCTCGACACCGTTGTTGGTCAGCTGGAAGAACGGGGTGAAGAAGAGGGCTATGTTCATGATGGATTCGGCCCATTAATGCCGGTACAAGAACAGGACTATGTTCATGATGGCTCCGGTGACACAATGGAGGAACAAGAAGGAGACCGTGCTGACTGCTCCGGTGACCGAACCGAGCCCGACCAGGTATATATATATTAGTTAAGCCCGTGCTGACTAGTTAATTGATGCTTCCATTGTTTTGGTATATGTACACATATTAATTACTCTCGTCTTTCTTCCTTATAATTTCTAGCCCTCCGGATCAAGCACAACTTCGGTAAGGAGACGAGGCCCGAAGAAAAAGTTGAGCTCGGATGAAAAGTTTGAGATCATAGAAATCGCGCCCGACAGCGAACCGATTAAACCCATCCGGACAAGGAAGGCATTTTCTTCTCAGTGCGGGGTTCTTGTTAGGGACAAGATCCCGATCAGCATCCAGCAATGGTATAAGCCTAAGGAGGAAGACGCTCCGGTGTCTTATGTCAATGATATGCAGAAAGAAGATCTTTGGACTCAACTGAAGGCAAATTTCACCCTACCGCCAGAGGAGGATCCGTAGAAGCCAGTTAAAGAGGAATTAATCAAGTCGTGTGCTCTTAAGAAGATGGCAACCCTAATGAGGAGGTGGAGGAAAGAGCTGAACCCGTTTGTCAAAGATAAAAAGACACCAGAATTCATCGGCAAATATGAGAAGATAAAAGATCACTAGACCGCATTTGTGGCCCACAAGACATCGGAAAAGAGTAGGAAGATGTCGGAGACAAACAAGAAAAATGTTGCGAAGAAGACGCTTCACCATCGCACGGGGTCAGGTGGCTACCTGCAAGCCCGGCCTAAGTGGTCCAAGGCTGAGAATGATATGCTTGAAAAAGTGATCGAACCAGAGACAATGAGATGGCCAGACCGTTGCCGGACTTGGTTCTTCGGGTCTGGCGGAACCTTGGACCTTGTAACAGGTTTTGCCAGTGGACGGACGAGCAACTGGAATTACCAGTCAAGAACCTTCGACACTATATCGATGCAGCGCAGCGAGGGACGTTCCTTCCAAACAGGGAGAAGGACGAGCTCACAATGGCCCTTGGGAATCCTGAGCACCCCGGACGGACACGAGGCACGCCAGGCTCCATTCCGTGGAAGGTTGGTTTTCCGGACGCAGGGGGTTACAAAACCCACGAGAGGAGGAAGAAACTGGAGCAGGACCAACTGCAGGCGCTGCACGAAAGGGTAATGGGGCTAGAGGATCGAGAAGAGGAATGAGAAGCAGCAGATCGCAGCAAACGACCTGCCGAAGCTTCCCCCGAAGCTACCCAGCCATCTCAGCAGAGAAGCAGCGTGGCTTCCATCGAGCTGCTTCAGCCGGAGCATGTCTTGATGGCTCCTGCCAGCTATCCCGTGGATGGTATCACGGAGTCTCAAAATTGCCACATGATGGCGCGATGGATGACTTTCAAGGTCAAGGCGGCTGTTGGCCAAGTTTATCCTAGTGGACCCGAGACAACTTATCACTGCCAGCCGATTCCAAAAGGATATGCTAAGGTGATGGTGGATGAAATAACGGAGGGATTTGAGGACCTCGTGCTTGACCACCCTACCGGTGAAGGGGAGACTAGGCTGGGTTCTGCTCTGAAGACTCCATGCCTATGGAAGAAGGAGCTCATCAACCTTTTGAACTGGACACCTCCGCCTCCTCCTCCTGCTCTGGCGAGTCAGGGCACTCCGCCTCCTCCACCGCCTCCTCCTCCGGCGAGTGACGATCAGGGCACGCGTGGCGGCACTCCGCCTCCTTCTCCGGCGCATGGCGGCACTCCGCCTCCTTCTCCGCCTGCGCCGGCGCTCCCGAGCAGCCAGCAACATCCTCCTTCTCCGCCTCGCCAGCAAGGGCGGAAGAGACCCGCCGCCGCCCCGGCTGCTCCGGCGCGTCGTACTCCTTCTCCGCTGCCTCGTAAGCAAGCACGAAAGAAGACAGACGCTGCAATCGCTCCGTCTGCTCCGGCGTCTAGCAGCACAACCAGAGGCGGGAGGCAATACAAATACGGTCCATCATCTCTCAAGCCTCTAGAGAAGTTACCGTACGAGAGGTCCGAGGAGGAAAACGATACGATTGTGCGGACCCACGTGAAGGAGTTCTTTGAAGGGGTGAAAGCAAAGAGACATCCACCTCCGGAGGAGAAGATAGATCCGGTGAAAGCAAAGCGCACTCTCGACGCCCTGAGGAAACCACCAAAGTCTTCGCCGAGAACCAACTATGAGCGCATTACTGAACAAACATTTCTCCAAGCCCAGCGGTCGGGAACTACTGTCAGTGCTAAAAGGTCAAAAGAACGATCAAAGGGGAAAAAATGCCCAGCTCGGTGAACAAGCACAACAATCGTGCCCCCCCTCGATGTGTCTAATGCTCAGGGGACGGTGGCCGGTTATGGCAATCTTGACGATTACCTGCCTGACGATGCACTTCCTTATTTCTTGGAGGTGGACGGACACAGATACGAATACGGGAAGCCTCTCGTCAAAGATGAAAAATCTCTGACAACAATGATGCGAACATTCCATAATTGGTACATGGAAACCTGCAGAGAGTCTGAGGATAAGAATGCTTTGTATCTGCATATTAAAGAGGAGCACGATCTCGTTGCAAATGATCTGTTGACTGTTCCATTTGAGGAGTTCTTCGAGTTCTTCAATCAAAAGGCCCTCGATAAATTAATGGTCTTTTGCTACTGCTTGTAAGTACTATTTCTGTCATTAAGTCTCTATATATAGCTCGGCTCTTTTATTGCATGTATTTATAATTAATTATCCTCAATATATACATTATGCAGATTGAAGATCGTCGAGTGCAAAAAACAAGAAATTTATGATATTGGGTTCATTAACACAAATATCATAGATGTATTTCTGGTTGAAAAGAACGTCAAAGAGGCCGAGGACAACTTGCTACAATCGTTGATCAAAAATCAAAACAAAGATACCATACTCTTTCCTTACAACGGCCCGTGAGTGTTACTGTCGTGTGCATATTCAGTTTCCCTTATTACTCAAGCGAGCTTATAGTAATGTAATTGATAAGTTATGCATGCGTGCGCAGGTACCACTATATTCTTCTGGAGATTAAGCTTGAGTGTGGACTAGTAACCGTCTTAGACTCGAGATGGAAAGATCCCAAATCCTATGCGGACATCACTGAAATGCTCAGCAAGTAAGTTCAATCGATCATTATCGCACCATATCGGCAACTTTTTGTTAATTTCCTGATATCTCAAGTAATAATAATAATTTTCTTTGTCTTGCAGGGTTTGGAAACAGTTCACCGCAGAAGCTCCGGGACTGCCTAAGGAGCTGACATATAAATGGCCGAAAGTAAGTACTACTGGCTAGCTAGTTGCGCACATCTCCCGTTGATTCTATAACTATACTTTCATCAATGCCATTTATAATGCTTCATTATCAGTTTGATTGACCTCTATTTCTCGTAAAGTGCTTGTGGCAGGAGGAAGGGAATGATTTCCGTGGATACTACGTCTGCGAGTTCATCCACACTGCGACTTTGAAAACCAAGCGGGGCTACTCTCAAAGACAATATGAAGTGCGTAAGAAATAATATTCACAATTTCATTTTATTACACCATCATTTCTGTTGAGTTTCATTCATATATATGTATTAATTAACCCCCTTCTTCAAATTAGACGTGGCAGATGCGGAATGAACTCCTAGAATCAGATCGCATGAAAGCAATTCAAAAGGAATTGGCGGGATTCTTTCTTGCCCACGTCATCAATAAAGCCGGAGAATACCATGTGGAAATTGATTTCAAATGCTAGGGGTTTATAATTAAGAGATCTTATACATATTGTACATGTATGTAGCCAGTAGCATCGGATACATGATACAAAAACTTGTTGTTCGACCAATCTCTCAGAGAAGGAGAGGTCGATCGATCACTTCTGTCGGTATGCATGACGAACTTCTGTACTGAATGGTTCTGTCGATCACTTATGTATATATAGTACGTAGCGTCGACCAAGCATGGACATAAGAGAGGACACTTCTCTCTATTAATTAGCTAGCTAACACAATATATGAAACACCTAAATTAACCCCCCAAAACCCCCAACCTCCCCTCCTTTCAAAAAAAAAACAAAAACCCCAGCCAATTGAATGCTGATGCGTGGATGCCTTTTGGTCCCGGTTGGAGCCACCAACCGGGACCAAAGGCCACCTGACTGGGCTCGGCGCACAGGGCCACGTGGAGGCACATTGGTTCCGGTTCTGGTTTGAACCGGGACTAATGGGTGGAGGTATTAGTAACGGCCCATTAGTCCCGGTTCATGAACCGGGACTAAAGGCCCTTACGAACCGGGTCTATTAGGTGTTTTTCTACTAGTGTATTCTCGTGGTGCTTAGGCGAAGCCCTGCGCGGATCACATCACCATCACCGTTGCCACGCCATCGTGCTGACGGAACTCATCTACTTCCTCGACACCTTTGCTGAATCAAGAGGACGAGGAAAGTCATTGAGCTGAACGTGTGCAGAACTCAGAGGTGACGTACGTTCGGTATTTGATCGGTCGGAGCTAGAAGAAGTTCGACTACATCAACCGCGTTGTCAAACACTTCTGCTTTCGGTCTACGAGGGTACGTAGACACACTCACCCCTCTTGTTGCTATGCATCTTCTACATAGATCTTGCGTGAACATAGGATTTTTTTTGAAATTGCATGCTACGTTCCCCAACAGTAGTATTGAAGGAATGCTCCCTCGATTGGAACCAAGGTAATCAATCCGTAGAGTTCTACTACAAGCCAATGATCAGCTAAACACCAAGTATGTGTTCCCTTTTAAATTTTGTGACTTTAAACTGAGGTATGGAGATTGGAAAATGAATCCTTAGTGAACGAAATTAGCTAATTGTTGTACTTATCATTGAATAAATAATTTATGAAAGTGTCTTGTGTGCCAAAGAGGGGCGTGTTTTACTCGTTTTCACCACCTAGCTAGTTTTTAAGACTTGAGAAAAAAACTTGAAATCTTTATTTGTAGACTCTATGTGGTTAGGCAGCAGTATTAGGTGCAACCATTCAAATATTAGTATCATTTAATTAAAAATTAGAATATTATTGATGCTTGCGTGCAAGGATTGGACGTCTCACATAAAATGGAATGTCAGATTATGGAATGCCAGAAGGCACAATGATGCAACTAGTTGATACTCGCTTCTTATTGGCCTTTGTGTAATACTACCTCCATTTCAAAATAATTGAAGTTCTAGGTCTGTCCAAAGTCAAACTTGTTTATGTTTGATCAAGTCTATAAAAAAATTAGCATATAGAACATCAAATTAGTCTCTCAAGATTTCTTATGAAATAGGTGTTGTACTATGTGTATTTGGTGTTGTAGATCTTAGCACATTTTTCTATAGACCTGATCAAAATTAAGCATGTTTGACTTAGGACAAACCTAGAACTTTAATTATTTTGGAACACATCTAAGCAACATGTGGTATGGTACAAACCGCATAGTGAACTCAGGGAATCTCACATGCCATCGATCAAAACAACACACAAACTATCGGTGGACATGTTCGAATGTGTCGGCAGACAGCGGGTAGGAGGGCGGCCATCCAACCCTAAGCACCAAATGTCTGCCCTTGGTCTGGTCGCCCTGGCATGCATATATAGACACATAGCAATTTATAGCACATGTAAATAAGTGCAAACATATGAAATCAACCAAAAAGTGTCGGATGTTCTTAAGTTTTTTACATGCGGATGATCCCAAATGTTGCGAGTCTGGCTGTCTATGCAAATAAACTCATTTTTTTGCTTTCGAGACCGGTTGTCCATGCCAAGTTATTCACTCTGCGATCGGATCCTCCGCAGTGGTTGTCTCCTCCAAATCGTCTGCCAAGATTTTCAATACCCTATCATGGTTGGCTTGCATGATCTTCGCCACATCAGGATCTAAGTATGATATCTTGATGGTCACATGTCGGTGTCCTCCAAAGCGGACACGAGCTAAACCTTCTTCTCTTCAAGCTTGATCTTCTTCTCTTGGACCACGATGAACTTCTCAAACCTCTTTGCCTTCTTTTCCTCCTTCGTGTCATTGTGCTTGACACATGTTTCCTCCTTCTTCTCCATGATGTCCTGAAACCTCTCCGTCATATTGGCCGCCGCCCCTTCTAACTTCTCCTTCTCCCACTTCCCCCTCGGTTGGCCTCCTTTTGTTGGCACCATCTTCACCTACATCGGGCATGGTGGGCATTCTTGGCGGAATTGGCATGGGGTGCGCATTCAACTTCAACTAACAATGAATGAAGAAGAAGGAGTGTTTCTTCTCTGTGTTCGCACACGAACACGTCACCGTGTACCCTCGACGCCGGGGGTGATGCACCACAGCTCACGTCGAAGGAGACCCGCCGGAAGCGCGGTACGCAAGACAATCCGGCAGGTGCTTTTGTAGACCCGAAACCCCGCTTGCCCGGGAGGGACCCCGCCAGGGCGCGCGGCGGCTATGGGCTGCCCTAGGTCGACCTGACCGCCCCTAGGGCCTCGAGGTTCGCCGCCCTGCAATGAAGAAGAACGAACGAAGAACGAGGAAGAAGAAGAATTAGGGTTAAGGAGAAAAGATAAAAGATAAAAGTGGTAGATGAATTGATCGATTGTGTGTTATTCAATCGGCCGTCACCCCTTAGGTATATAAGAGGCGGCTGGACTTCCCGTGCAAGGAAAAGGCTTGGATTCACGTCCAAAACCCTAGTCAAATTCGGATTGGTTTTGTCCGAACTTTCCAAAACTGTTCGGTCTAAACTGGCTGCATCTTGCGGGTCTTTTTTGTGGTGGTAAACAATCTCGGATGGCAACGAGCCCAAAAGCAATCTTGACCGTTTCGACGAGACGAACAACTTTTATGTTGAATGTTTTTTGATCAGAAGTCATCTTGAGAGTCAAATCGGTCGCGCAAAACAGGCTATCCTCGCGCTACCCATCAGACAGGGTGTCTGGTGGGGCGCGCCAGTTTTTTGCCTCCTGACAGGGCTGTATTCCGATGGCTCTAACTTTTGCATATGAACTCGGATTGGAATGCTTTTTATATCAAAATCAATCGTTTCGACGAGACGAAGACAATCCATGTAGATAATGTTTCCATTTGAGGTCGTCTTGAGGGCTTAATCAGCCAAACTGTACTCTGAATATAAGATCTTAGTACTTTGAGCATAGTTTCGGCCTTCGAGATGAAATCGGACTGCGATGACCCAAACTTCAAAGATGTTCAGATTGACAATACGGAACTCTTTCATGAAGATCACTTCTCCATTTGACGCAAACTTAAATAAGTTATTGACTGTGGCAAAATCTGGTGTCAACACATGCCCCCCTGTTTTTCGGCAAAGTTTGTGTGCCGAAAAATAACTTCCGCATAGCTTGTTCTAAGGACGATGTCAACTCTCCATCGGCCATTTTGCATGTTCTTAGGACGACAAGTATATATCGGCCATTGCTTGTTTGAACCTCTTGATGCAAACTTGGGTGAAAACTTCTCAGCTTCTATAACAATCCGGTGATAAGGTTCCATAGATCAAAACCATCCTCCGAACCATATTGTTAACCCTTTTGCTAGGATTTTGCAGATAATCAAGAATGAACTTCCTCCAATCCTTACTTCGCCTGCATAAAAATTTCATTAGTGGCCGAAGCGGTGGGCTTCGATTCAGCCTTACCTATGTTGACAAGACCTAGCATCGGCTATTGATAGAAATGCAATACACCATGGTTAACATAGTAGCCAGACGCTTGCTGTGCCAACTCTTTCGAATTGTCATGCCTAGATATATGAACAATTTCAAAGCAACCCAAGGTGAATCTTGCATCTAGACATACCAAAAGATAAACTATAAGTGATCCGTCAAAACATTGACAACCCTTGGATATTTGTTGCACTACTAATAACGAATCACCGGAAGCCTCAATATGTATAGCGCCTATAGCAAGGCAAAGCTCCAATCCGAATAACAATGAATATTCGGCTTTGATCATTGTGCAAAAATATCTTAAGCGGCATGAGGCTTCACAAACTAGCTCCATATGGAGATAAATAAACAACACCGACACTTTGGTCATTGCTACAAAATTACCGTCGAAAATAATCTCCATAGTACTAGAAAGACAAGGGCAATGTCAATGAACATGTACCTCGTTTTGGCCTCTAATTGAACTAAGGACGATGTTAGGATACTACATCAGCCATGCTTTGACATATTCTTAGGGCGATAGATAAATACCGGCCATCAACATAATGTCCATGTAGAATTCATTCACCAAATCATGTATAGCCGAAATAAACAAATGAAATAGCAATCAAATATTTCGGCCCTTTGGATTAGCAAGAAAAAATGTAGCTAATAAAATGTATAGAGATTTGGTAATACCCTCTCATGATGCAGAAAATTATGTCGCTTCCATGGATTAAAATAAATCCAGGGAGGGTAATTTATCATACCTGATGATGAATTCCATGGCAAGGGCATCAATGGTATGGTTGAAGAATATGGATGATGTGCTAACCGAAGATTTTGATGGGGTGATGCAAACCTTCAGCTTAACTGTTTTTGGCTTCCATCCTTCTCTTTCTTCACTTTTGTAACACTTGTTGCAATAGAAGGTTGCACATCGCTTTCATTTTGACTGCTCCTCTTTGGAACCCATGCCATGTTCTTCTTTTTCAGCTCTTGTGCACTAAGTTTTTGTAATTCCTTTTTTCGCCAATACGATAAGCCGAGTGGGCACCCCGGCTGTGATTTTGTTTGAAGCAATGAAAACTCTTTTTGGGCCTTGTGCACCTTCAACTTCTTTTCCTCAGATTTGGAACTCTGATTTTTATCAATTGATTGTTTCACTTCTTTGCCTTTTGTAGCCAATGTCAACACTTTAATTGGCTCTTTGTTATCTGAGATCAAATCTGAAGTAGCACACTTACGACCATCTCTTTTCACGCGGTAAACTTGCTTTACCACCTCTTTTTTCTTCCTTGAGCTCTGGACCGATTCCTTATGATTGAAATGGTCTTTGATGCGTGATTGTTCAAATGTTGATCTTCTTGGAGCTGCATAGTATTTGTGAGATGGTCTAGAATAAGATGGAGAATGTGCCCTTGTACCATACATGTCCCATGATGAATATGTATCTATATGAGCATAGGGAGGCATCCACGACATGGGCATTGGCGGCCCAAAATAAGGATATGAATATGTTGCATTAAAATTCTCACTTTGCGCCTTGGGGGTGATCTTGGTTTCTTTGCATGATTTGGCCGATAAGCATTCTTCTCTTCACTCTTCTTTCGATATTTATCCAATAGTTCAGTGAAGGTGATTTTTGATCTCTTACACTTGCGCTTATTTCGGCCTTTGTTTTCTTTCGGTTTGCTTTCATTGATCATTGGATTTGCTTGCTGCCCCCCAGTCCTTGGCGTCTCCATTGTAACTTCGATGGAATTTTTGCCCTCAAGATTATGTTCATTATGCTCTTTAACATCTTCTTTACTTGAAAGCTTGATCCCATCACCTGCAGTTTTTACCTTCTCTTTAAATGGATCGGCTTGAAGCAGCCGATGCAAAAACTTTCTGCCATCGGGACCAATCGGAATAGATTGGTCATCTCTTGGTGTCTCAACAAATTTCAATCGTCCTTTATCAATGGCCGATTGAACTATTGGACGAAACATGTGGCAGTCCTCAAAATTATTGTTGGACGAATCATGCAACTTACAATACATTCATCCTTGGACAGATGGCTTGACATGGTGATCAAGAATTCTAATGTAATTATTTTTCAACAACAAAACAAAGATTTGATCACACATGTTGGAATCGAAGGTATACCTTTTGTTTTCTACCCGATCTTGTTGTGAGAACGGTTTTGGAATTAAGCAAACGAATGGTTCAGATTTGACATCTTCCCATTCGGCTATGAATTCTCTTTCGCATACTTTTTCCGTTATCCTTAAATAAGAAACTATACTAGCATCGGTTTTCCCAAAAGATTTTAACCTTGGCTTTAAATTTCTGAAATCAAAGTAGTTAGAACATACACGTCTCAATTGAGACCATGCGTAAGCCAAGTACGAAATAAGCAAAGCTACCCAACTAGATATGAACTTTAGACAAAGCAATGGGAAAAGCTTTGGTTGTAACAATAAGTCATTATCGGTCTTTATAAATGGCGCAATGGGTTGACCGATATGTTCCATAACAATTTTAGTGTTAACAAGTAAATTACCCTTCCTCATTGGTCTTTCAAAATTACTTATGAGAATATTTCTTATAGATGCATCAATAATGAAGTTGTGACCAAATCTAAAAATAGGTAAATTACTCGCTATGCATACCTCTTCAAATATGTTGGGATAGCATGATGGTGGTGCCATTTGCAGAACATCTTGCTTCGTCTTTGGATGGCTCCCCAACACCTTGTCATCATCTTTTTCTTGAATCCCTGCATCATTGCTTTGGAGATTTTTGTCGGCCGAACTTTGTTCGGCTACTTGTTCTTGTCCTCGAAGCTTGTCAATTTCTACGGCATGGAACTCATGGGGCAGGAAGTAGGTTCCATTGACTTCAGAAAAATCAAGCACCGTTGTTTTCCTATGCTTGCGGTGCCCTTTCTCGATAATGCTTGCCTCGTTGGATTTGATGGATTCAGAATATATACTACTTAAGCTTTTTCTCAATTTCAGTCCACTCCGGATATGATTGACCCCCAATGCTTTTAGATTCTTTCGGCAATGACACATGGGTGTTGCCAAAATTTTCCAATTGTGTAGGGGGTGTATAATATGATGTAGTACTAGGTGAAGGCATATGCATTGTTGTAAGATCATACTTTTGCTTGCCAATTTTATCAATTGACAAAGATTCATCTTCTTGCAAAACTCTAGCTTTTATTGCGGCATAATAAGGAAATAGCCCCTTTTCATGTTGTTCAAGGCAAAGAGCACTAATTCTCTTATTTTGGGCTAAACTCTTCAATGCAGCCACCACTACCTCATCTTCTACAATATTGGGCACAACAGCTCCTGTAAAATTTCCATTCATTCGGCTATAACCAGGAAGGTGTGAAGCTAAATTATGAGCATCTACAGTTGTGTATGGTGCTGAAGAATTACTAACATGAGGTGTAGCATATGACGGTTGAGAGTAACTGGCCGAATAACTAGTAGCATCATGGTCAATTCTCTCGTTCATCGGCATGGTTAGATTAGTATATTGCACATTACTTGCCGATGAATAAAAGGGTGAAACACTTTCTTGCATGACATTGGAAATTCTAACATGAGGTGTTTCAAATTTATTAACTGAACTCATCATGTTGTTCATCGGCATAACAATTTGTGGGGTTGCCGATGCATGAGAGTTGGGATACATATGTTGCACGTTGCTAAAAATTATATAAAGTTGAAGCATGAAGATTATTCTGAATCGGCTGTTGCACATAATTAGATGCATGATTGATAAAACTAAGGCTAGGCGATACATTATGATCATTAGGCAACCTAGCAACAACATATGAATTATTTGCATCTACAAAGGGGAATTGGATGTTCATATTACCTTTGTAGATTGCAAACCCTAGATGGCGATCTCTTTGTAGCAAGAACGGGCCGAAGACCGTTCAAAGCTTCGTCCCCAGCGAAGTCGCCAAAAAGTGTGTTGACACACGAACACGTCACCGTGTACCCTCGACGCCGGGGGTGATGCACCGCAGCTCACGTCGAAGGAGACCCGACCGGCAGCGCGATACGCAGGACAGTCGGCGGGCGCTTTTGAAGACCCGAAACCCCACACGCCCGGGAGGGACCCCGTCAGGGCGCGCGACGGCTATGGGCTGCCCTAGGTCGATTCGCTCGCCCCTAGGGCCTCGAGGTTCGCCGCCCTGCAATGAAGAAGAACGAACGAAGAACGAGGAAGAAGAAGAATTAGGGTTAAGGAGAAAAGATAAAAGATAAAAGTGGTAGATGAATTGATCGATTGTGTGTTATTCAATCGGCCGTCACCCCTTAGGTATATAAGAGGCGGCTGGACTTCCCGTGCAAGGAAAAGGCTTGGATTCACGTCCAAAACCCTAGTCAAATTCGGATTGGTTTTGTCCGAACTTTCCAAAACTGTTCGGTCTAAACTGGCTGCATCTTGCGGGTCTTTTTTGTGGTGGTAAACGATCTCGGATGGAAACGAGCCCAAAAGCAATCTTGACCGTTTTGATGAGACGAACAACTTTTATGTTGAACATATTTTGATCAGAAGTCATCTTGAGAGTCAAATCGGTCGCGCAAAACAGGCTATCCTCGCGCTACCCATCAGACAGGGTGTCTGGTGGGGCGCGCCAGTTTTTTGCCTCCTGACAGGGCTGTATTCCGATGGCTCTAACTTTTGCATACGAACTCGTATTGAAATGCTTTTTATATCAAAATCAATCGTTTCGACGAGATGAAGACAATCCATGTAGATAATGTTTCCATTTGAGGTCGTCTTGGGGGCTTAATCAGCCAAACTGTACTCTGAATATAAGATCTTAGTACTTTGAGCATAGTTTCGGCCTTCGAGATGAAATAGGACTGCGATGACCCAAACTTCAAAGATGTTCACATCGACAATACGGAACTCTTTCATGAAGATCACTTCTCCATTTGACGCCATCTTAAATAAGTTATTGACCGTGCCAAAATCTGGTGTCAACACTCTGCCTTCAAGAATAGCGTGTCTGCATGTCTAGCCTAGAAAAAAAAAAGATTAACCAGTTGCATATCCGGCCAAATGATCAACAAAAATTGCATATCCGGCCAAATGACCAACACACATAAAAAAAACTTGTCGTCTCTTGGCACGCTGCTTGGCCACCAGATTTGCAATTGCCTGTAATACTCACAATACTTGTTGGTGAGCAACTTCGAGTTGAGCTCATGGATCACTCATGTGCGATGCGGATGATAGTACTTGCGCTCATGGAACCAAGCATGAACATTTGTCCAAAAGTAGTGCCCCATTGCTCTATGACATAAATCGGATCAATGCTTGGTGCCGACCACGAATCAAGAAATAATTCGTCCTCCTTCAAGTTGAAATTTTCTCCCCTTGTCTTCTTTGGGTTCACACTCAGCACTGACATGTCCTCCGGATCACCATCCAACTGGTCGTCGTCGAGCTGCTAGGTCTGCGTCGGGTAGGTGTCCGATATATGGATGTGTGTCTGCTAGGTGTCGGTCGTCTCCGACTGGGAGTCGTCCACTAGCACCTCTTCATGGCCATCGACGTCGCGGATCATGTTCATTGGTGCCTCCTCATCATCATGCCCAATTCAGACATTCTAACAAAAAGAAATCATGCACCGTCGGGCGTGGAAGCCGACATCCACGAATGAACAAGCACCCGTGACTAAGAGTTGGTGTACTCCATGTTGAGGCAACGTTGTACGACACATCATGGCCGACTATGATAGTGGGCATGCATTCTTGCTCCGGATTGAGCCGCTGGACAAGGAAGCAGTACGGTGCAACTGTTGTGGCCATTAAGCCGGCGCCAGTAATTTCATGACCGGCACCCACCGATTCACACGCTCCACCAGAGGAGGAACTGGGTCACCGGATGCCGCCAAAGTTTCCTCCCTCTTCCTCTATTTGTGAAGGCAGGCGGTGTGTGTTGTCGTGTTAATCTCATGGGCGGCCACCACCAACGGGTCCTTTGGCCCCAGTGGGAACATCTCTGTTAGCACCTCCTCCGGCTTCATCACGGCGGTGAGCGAAGAAATGTGCCAGAAATGGGGAGGATGGCGGTGACAGTCGGAGCGAAGCCAGTGGGGGAAAGGCGGGATTTCACGCGGAAACCATGTGAATCTGTACAAATGCGTAGGCTCCGCTTCAGCTTGGGGTCCAGGGTGTCGGGCGCCTACGTTGCGGCTGTCTGGACATTCGCAAAACCTCCACAACTTTGCTTCTGGTTTGTAGGAATTCAGATATGTAGACCGGTCTGTGAACGTTTGATGCACGGCATTAGATTATATAAAGTGTCTGGACCATGCGGTCCAACAATTAACTGCGTTTTGGCTGACGGCGTTGGACATGCCCTTACTTGTTTTCTAAAGTACTATATATAGTAAAAATAAATATTTATGTACGCATAAATACACACATACACATATGACTTTGACTTCTATGAATGTTTCCCGGGCACTAGGAACATTAAACCCATTACTATTAGTGCACCACCAAATAAAGAAGAGTGAGAAATTAATTTATACTACCTCCATCCGGATTTATTAGTCATCCTCGTATTTTTGGGTTAAAGCTTCGTTCTATACTTAACTAGCAAAATATAATTATATGTAGAAAATATCATCGAGAAATATGAATCTAACAATATAAACTTTATGCCATATACGTTATATTCTGGTAATCAAATCTAAGGTCAAAGTTTAGCACAAAATAAGGAGGGGACTAATAAATCCGGATGGAGGCCCTATGAACTAAGACGCTATTTCATGCACCACAAAAAGAAGAGCAGACATAAATTTACACTTTGCTTAAGACAACCGGCCACTATGCAGTCAATCCCAGGTGTAAAACATCAACACAGTGCCCTAAAACTAACTCGTTAGATGTATCCAACTCAGCAATGGTAGATGTATCCAGCTGCACGACGGCCTTTACCATGTTTCTCTACACAGTGTACTTAATCCTCTGATCGAGTGTGGCTTCTTTCGCTACTTTTTCATCCTTTTCTTCTCTCTACAACTAGGTTGTAGGACACAATACAAAGACCACACATGGTCTTTAAATCAATTGAATGCAACATCACTTAGAAAAGGACACCGAAGAGAAAATGCAATGGTGAGCTTGTCTCTAAAATTTATCAACACCTAGAATAACGAGTTACCCCCCTCTGGGTCTATTAGGCCTCATCTTATTTTGGATCAAAGTTTGACCTATAAATTTAACTAATAAAATATAAACTATATATCATAAAAATTATACAGTGGAAAACCTCTTTTATATATAAATTGGAATATACTCCCTCCATCCCATAATATAAGAGCGTTTACACTACACTAGTGTCAAAAACGCTCTTAAATTACGGGACGGAGGGAGTAGTTTTTTAGAATACACTTAAAATGTATTTATTATATAGATGGTTAAAGTATGGCCTAAAATAAGAGGGGGCAATAATCCCGAGGGGGAGCAAGAGCCAATGCATTTGAGGCGTCCTCATAACCCTCATGCCATACATACTCCACTTCCTACACCTAGGGCGTGTTTGCTTGCCGCTCCAACCCAGCCTGGTTCATTAAGGCCTGGCTCAGTAGAAACAACCTGTCGTGGAAATATCACGTCAGATGTCCTCATAGAAGGACTTAGTCGTGGAGCCATCACGACTGCTTGTCCGGCCCCTTCGATGAAGGTAAAGGCCTACGTCTAGTTGTGATGGGATTATTAGGGTCTCGCTAACCAGGGAGCTAAACAAGCTATGCCCGGCTATCGAGTTGTTGTTTCTTGTCCCTGAATCGCCGCCGGGTCGTCCCCTTATATACACGGGTTGACGCCCGGCCGGTTTACAGAGTCCCGAGGACGACTCATACAAGTGTTCGGCTCGGTCTCTCCTTTCCTTATCTTACAATACAAGCTACATGACTATGGCGGTTTACCGCTATGGGCCCTAATCCGCCTTTGGTCTCCTGGCCTCTAAGCTTCATAGTAAAGCGCCATCTTCTGGGTCTTCGTGGGCTTCAATATAGTTGAGTCTGAACCGGCCCCTCCTGGGCGGTTTACACTCAGTAGTTATATCCCCAACATTAGGCCCCAGATTGATTTGAACCTGTTCATGTCAATCTTCGATACTTTAGAAAAATCCTGTGAACATCTTCCTTCATTTCTTGTAAACCGCCATGATGTCTTCTTTTATAAACTTTGTTAAGCCGCAGTGACGTCATCCTCTGGACACAACAATGGATCATCATGACGTCATCGCTGTAAAAAATGATTAAAAAGATTCCCTTCATTAAATGTCATCCCAAAAATCAAGGCGACAGCTGCGCCCCTTGCCGCTTTGGACTCCTCTATTCTCGCGCTGTCACTTATCTCCTGCCTTATTATAAATAAGCCCGACGGGCCCTTTCATTTTTCTCCCCTTTCTTCTCATCTTCCTCCTTGCGACCCGAAGGACCTCAGCGCTGCCGACGCCGTCGACCTTCGAATCTGCACCAACCAAGGCCGCTGCATCACCCTGTTTGCACCAGAAACCCTGTCGTGTTCCTCCGCCGCTGAGTGGCCCTGGTAAGTTCATTTTCCTGTAACCCTAGATCTCCATTAGGGTTTCGAGTTCATCCATGTTCATCGCTGTTCCTCAGTTCTTCTACGCCCTTCTCTTTAGTCCTTTTACTGAGTTTATATATGCGTGTGATAGCTTTCATCTGTGGCTAGATTCATTTTGATAGTCCACCATACCGTGGCTTCTTGCTGCCCCAAACAGACTGCGTCTGGATCGTCTCTGTTCCTCTTAGCGCCATTGTAGGGCTCAGGAAAATTTTCTTTAGTTATCCACGGTAGATCCAAAATTATACTGCCATATTGTGAAACCTGTTTCTGTAACACTTAGTAGATTTTCAACTCTGGCCCTTCTGCCTAAGGGCGGTTTAATCTTTGATAGTCAATCCACCATACACCATTAGCCCTCACTTAAACCGCCAACTTGATTTGAATAGCAATTTTCCGGTTTAACACTGAGTAGTATACTTAAACCGTCAATAGTAAACCGGCCTTTATTTTTCTTCCACAGTTTGCCTTCCAAAATGACCAAGCAATTCTCTGCTTGTAACTGGGTTCCGTCCCGGATCACGGAGACACAAATCAACGGATATGTCACCACTGGCGCTTTAGCCTCAAAAAGGATCCTTCATTGGCGAGTTCCGGGCTCTGAGTGCCCTCCTGAACTTCAAGATGGAGAGGTTATTGTATTTATGCAACACTTAGACCGGGGATTCAGCCCGCCCGGATCAAAATTCTTTTGGGATGTCCTTGCGAGCTTTCAACTCCATCCACAAGATATTGGACCAAATTCCGTGTCCAATATATGCAACTTTCAAGTATTCTGTGAAGTTTACCTTCAAGAAGAACCATCTGTGGAGCTGTTCCGGGATGTTTTTCCATGTAAACCGCCGCACGGAGTTCTCTGATGGTCCCAACACGGAACTTGGTGGGATATTAATCCAGAAGAGAAAAGAAGCTGATTTTCCTCATGCAAAACAGCACAGCCATCCTAAAGATTGGAACCAAACTTGGTTTTATTGCCGGTATACTGCCCCTGATGGAGAAAATCCCTTACTGGGTTACCGCCCTCACTGGCTTAGCAACGTCCACCCGTTACCTCCACGCTTAACTGCTCAACAACGGAAAGTTTATGCACCTCAACTCGCCAAGCTCCGGGCACTCATGGCCAACGGTTTGACTGGAATTGATCTCGTCCGCTGCTGGGTTTCTTGGGGCATTCTGCCTTTAAGCCGCCGCTCTAGTTTGATGCATGAATACACTGGAGACGTTAAAGATCCTCAACGATATCATGAAATAGTAATGGCAGACCTTGAAGTTACTGAATCGGTGAAGAAGATGCTTGACGAACCGATCGCCGCCTGCAGCCAAACCGGGTTGCGACCTTTTTGCGCCACCAACAAACCGCCAGCGGTAAAGTTTAACTTAATACTCACTGATTCGCATGTGCTTTTACAATGTTCTAATGCTCCTTTGTTTTAATTTTGCAGGCCAACAACTCCTTCTGGAAACGGACTAAACCGGCTAGGGCTCCTCATGCAAAGAGCAAGGTCACCAAGAAAGCGGGCAAGAAGAAAACCACCGAGTCTTCTGATCTGCCAGAAGATGTTGACGAATCAGATCCAGATGTAGAACTTGATTCACTTGGTTCCTTTTTCATACACCTTATTGACAATGAGTATCCCCAGGATGATGCGGCAGCCAGTCGTGTAGACCATGTTGAGGTAAGCTCTCTTTCCTCTGATTCAGACCTTGTGCCGGTTCAAAGATTTTGCCGTGCAGTTCGGAAAGTAAAATACTCTCACCCTCTTGCTTATCTGGATCCAAAATTTTCTTTGAAGACACAGCAAGCTGAAGAACGTCGCACAACCCGGCACAGTGTCTAGCAGATCACCTCTTCCGGTTTACCGGATACGCCAAACCGGAAACGTCGTCCAGAGGTTACTTAATCTCCCGAAAAACTTTATCCTTTGAAGGGTTTCTTCAGATACCCACTGAATCCATCTGATCCAAATTACCAAGCGTCTTCCAATTCGTCTGGCGGTTCATCAACCACTCAGTTGTCTCCTCTAAAAACCGTCCCTGGGTAAATATATTGTTCTTCATGTTTTTCCTTCATAGTTCGGTTTACCGTGCTAATCTTTGTTTTTGTTGTCACAGTGCCAAAGCTCGCCTGAGCAAGAAGGCTAAAACCAATACCCCCATTGGTGAAGTTGAACCGGAGAGGGCTGCCGAGGATACTGGTAGAAATACTGATGTTATGGATGATTCTATCCCACAAGGCGAGAACACTGAAGCTAATCCGCCGGAGGCTACCCGGCGACTCATATTGATCCGTCGAGCCCTCATGCTACCCCTCCAAGCTCGGCTGCCAATCCGCCGAGCCCGGCTGCTAATCCGCCAAGTCCAGCTAGGGGTACCAGCAATCCGCCAAGTCCACCAAGAAATGATGATGATGATGTTGTAATTACTGGCATGGCTCACACCAGTCCTGGTAATCTGGTTATCTTGGCCAAACATACCGCCAAGGAGGAATTCACTGCTATGAGCAAGGGGAAAGGGAAGACGGATTTATCCAACTTCGTCAACCTTAGCACTGAAGAACTTCATTCCGGTTATTTAAACCGCCTGTACACCAGCCATGACCTTGAAGCCGGTTTGGTGAACCTGATGAAGGAGCGTTATGAGGTATGAACACTTTATATCAAAGTCCTGGTATGAACACTTTATATCAAAGTCCCGGTATGAACACTTTGAAACTTATTATATTCCGTATATCAACTCCGCCGGTTTAACTTGAATTTCTTAAACCGCTGCAGGCAATCGCATTACTCATCTTGGGACAAACATGCAGATGAAGCTAAAACAGGCCTATACATTGATTGAGCAACTGTATACCGGTGCTCAGTGAGTCATCTCTGCAGCTTCATACAACAGACCGGCACCAACATTGATCAGGGATACATTAACAAGATTATCCATGACGCCGGCTCAGATAGAGGAGGTGAAGCGATCGGCTGCCAGGGCTGGTGCTTTACTGGCACTGACTCGGGCCAAAGCATGGATATCTGACTTGGACCCGGTTGACATTGCCGAGGGATTTCCAGATGAACAGGCAGACGGATCAGCATTTGACAATGAAACACTCAAAGCCCTGACAAAGGAGATGCGTCCGCTATCAAGTCAACTTGCTGCAGAGGCTAACCTGATGGTTCATCGGTCTTTTTATGATGAGAGGAATCAGCGGGTTGATACAACTGTGACAGAAGCGCAAAACCTTATCCCGCCAATCCGTAAGCACACTTATGCCCCAGATGTTGACCCGTCCGATCTGATAAGTGAAGAAGCTGTCTTTCAGGCTCTAACCCGGATTGACTGGACCACCCTTGACTTCCAGCCTCTGGGTGGAGAGGAGGAGGTTGAACCAGCGCCTAAAGATCCTTCCACTTCACGTCGTCTTGGCAATGAGTCTTAATCCAGCATTCGTGTTTCTGTGACAAACTCTGTTGTGCAAGAACAATCAGCATTTTGGGCCTCAAATTGCCTTGTAATAGGCTAGTTAAAACTCTTTGATTTGTTGTGTTGATTGATACGTCTCCAACGTATCTATAATTTTTGATTGCTCCATGCTACTTTATCTACTGTTTTAGGCAATATTGGCTTTATTACCCACTTCTATATTATTTTTGGGACTAACCTATTAACCGGAGGCCCAGCCCAGATTTGTTGTTTTATGCCTATTTTAGTGTTTCGAGGAAAAGGAATATCAGACGGAGTCAAAAAGGAACGAAATCAACTGGAGAAGTTAATTTTGAAAGGAAACCAACCCAAGGAACTTGGAGTGCACGCCAGGGGAGATACGGGCTGCCCACGAGGGTGGGGGGCGCCCCCCTGGGCGCGCCCCCCTGCCTCGTGGGGCCCTCATAGCTCCTCCAACGTACCCCCTGCACCCATATATACCTACGTATCGTAAAACTTCCAGAACAGAAGATAGATCGAAAGTTCCACCGCCGTAAGCCTCTGTAGCCACCAAAAACCAATCGGGACCCTGTTCTAGCACCCTGCCGGAGGGGGATCCCATCACCGGAGGCCATCTTCATCATCCCGGCGCTATCCATGACGATGAGGGAGTAGTTCACCCTCGGGGTTGAGGGTATGTACTAGTAGCTATGTGTTTGATCTCTCTCTCTCATGTTCTCTCTCGTGTTCCTCTATGGCACGATCTTGATGTATCTCGAGCTTTGCTATTGTAGTTGGATCTTATGATGTTTCTCCCCCTCTACTCTCTTGTGATGAATTGAGTTTCCCCTTTGAAGTTATCTTATTGGATTGAGTCTTTTATAAGAACACTTGATGTATGTCTTGCCGTGATTATCTGTGGTGACAATGGGATATCATGTGCCACTTGATGTATGTTTTGGTGATCAACTTGCGGGTTTCGTGACATTGGGAACCTATGCATAGGGGTTGGCACACATTCTTGACTCTCCGATAATAGCTTTGGGGCACTCTTTTAAGTACTTTTATGTTGGTTGGATGAATCTGAGATTGTGTGATGCATATCGTATAATCATGCCCACGGATACTTGAGGTGACAATGGAGTACCTAGGTGACATTAGGGTTTTGGTTGATTTGTGTCTTAAGGTGTTATTCTAGTATGAACTCTATGATGGATTGAGCGGAAAGAATAGCTTTATGTTATTTTTACTACGAACTCTTGAATAGATAGAACAGAAAGGATAACTTTGAGGTGGCTTCGTACCCTACCATAATCTCTACGTTTGTTCTCCGCTATTAGTGGCTTTGGAGTGACTCCTTGTTGCATGTTGAGGGCTTGTTATATGATCTATCTATGTTATTATTGTTGAGAGAACTTTCACTAGTGAAAGTATGAACCGTAGGCCTTGTTTCCTATCATTGCAGTACCGTTTACGCTCACTTTTATCGCTCACTACCTTGCTATTTTTAATATTTCAGATTACAAAAACCTATATCTACTATCTATTTTGCACTTGTATCTTCATCTCTTCGCCGAACTAGTGCACCTATACAATTTACCATTGTATTGGGTGTGTTGGGGACACAAGAGACTCTTTGTTATTTGGTTGCAGGGTTGTCTGAGAGAGACCATCTTCATCCTATGCCTCCTACGGATTGATAAACCTTAGTTCATCCACTTGAGGGAAATTTGCTACTATCCTACAAACCTGTGCACTTGCAGGCCCAACAACGTCTACAAGAAGAAGGTTGTGTAGTAGATAGCAAGCTCTTTTCTGGCGCCGTTGCCGGGGAGGCTAGGTAAGTGAAGGTATATCTTTAAATCTTGCAATCGAATCTTTTTGTTTCTTGTTTTAGCACTAGTCTAGTTTATAAAAGAAAATTACAAAAAAAATGGAATTAAGTTTGTCTCATACGCTTCACATTTTTAATATCTTTCATAAGTATGATGGAAAGGATAATTGTGCTCAAGTGGTAGAAGAAGAAATCTCTAAATTGTTTGGCACTAAATATTTGAATCATGAGCATGATTGCAATGTTGTTAGTACGAATTCTTTGAATATCCATGATACTAATGATGATTGCACTAGTTATGATGAAAATGTCTCCTATAAACATGTCAATTTTTGTGGAGTGCATTGGGTTTGTAAGTACACACCAAATAGGGAAGATAGATATTGCAAGAGGCATATGTACTTAGAAACCAAATTGTTGCAAGAAGAGCTATATGTGTGTGCTGAAAATTTAAACTTTCTTAGCCATACTTGTGAACTTTGCAATGAACGTGATCATTTAGTACCCAATGCAAATTGTTTCATGATCGTATCGTGTCCAAAAATTGTGATGACTTGATTTCCCTTGCACATCATAATGAACTTAGTTTGCTCTTGGGTTATGAAGAAATTAAACGTATAACTAAGATTATTCCAGAATTTGCCCTTGATAGAATTCTTGGTTTTGATCTAGAGAAAATTTATATGTATTGCGTGGAGAATTGCATTGAAAATCCTTATATTGCCAATTACCTAAAGAAAAGAAAGCAAATGGAAGATGATGATAATACTAATGAAAGGGGAGAGGCTTCCCAATCTCCTCCTATTATTTCTTATGATGAATCAGGTAACGAGGAGGAGATTTCTATTCAACCAATCTCATCAATAAGGAGCTCAAAAAGGAAGGTTGAACCTACACATAATGTGAAGAAGAAAAAGAAAAGAAGGAGCAAAAAAGGTAAAAAGGTATCCCTCCCAAATGATGTTGCTCCTACTACTACTTGTGATGATAATAATTGCTTTACTATTGGGGCTATCCATATTTTTAATGATGAGAGTGATTATGCTTATGATATGAAAGGGGCCAAGCTTGGGGAAGCTATGTTTGATGAGTATGAAATATTTGAGAATATATTTTCTGAAATTATTGTTTGTCCCAAGCTTGGGGATGCTATGTTTATTGAAGATGATGTTTTTAGCATCCCAAGTTTTGATATGCAAAGTTGTTATGATGATAGCATGCCTCTTTATGATGATTATATTGATGAAAGTGGGTTTGGAAGAGTGTCAACTTTAGGAAGTAGTGATCCCACTATTTTGGAGTATGTTGAATCTTATTATGATGAATATGAAAGTGGATTTGGAAGAGTGTCAACTTTATTTAGTGATTCCACTATCTTGGGAGAGGTTTCAATCGATTATGATGAGAACAAAGTTGCTACTTATGATGATTAATGTGATGAAACTTATGCTATAAAAAGTAGTGAGGATTATATTTACAAATCTTGTCATGATTATGATTACCCTTTTTCTGAACATTACTCTTTTAATGTGGAAACAATTTTTAGTGTTCAAGTCTCTTATGATACTCCCACTATTCCGAATGAGAAGAATTTTGCTTATGTGGAGAGTAGTAAATTTTCTATGCTTGTAGATCATGAAAAGAATGCTTTAGGTGCTGGTTATATTGTTGAATTCATTCATGATGCTACTGAAAATTATTATGAGGGAGGAACATATGCTTGTAGGAATTGCAATAATGTCAAGTTTCCTCTCTATGTGCTTAAAATATTGAAGTTATGCTTGTTGTGCCATCCTATGCTAGTTGATTATTGTTCCCATAAGTTGTTTGCTCACAAAATCCCTATGCATAGTAAGTGGGTTAGGCTTAAAATGTGCTAGTCATATGCTTCATGATGCTCCTGTTATGTTTCAATTCTTATCTTTTATGTGAGCATCATTGTCATCATCATGCCTAGCTAGAAAGGCATTAAAGAAAAGCGCTTGTTGGGAGACAACCCAATATTTATCCTTACTGTTTTTGTGTGTGCACATAATTATTCTACTGTAGTAATCATGTTTTATAGCTTTTGTTTCAATAAAGTGCCAAGTAGAGCCTTTGGGAAGACTTGGGTGAAGTCTTTATGAGCTTGCTGTAAAAAACAGAAACTTTAGCGCTCACGAGATTAGCTGCCATTTTTTACTGGAGAGTGATTTTAGGTTGATTCTTTTCGAAGATGATTAATAGACAAATTCCTCAGGTCCAGAAATTTATTTCATAATTTTTGGCATTCCATAAGTATACGACTTATACAGATTACTACAGACTGTTCTGTTTTTGATAGATTCTGTTTTCTATGTGTTGTTTGCTTATTTTGATGCATCTATGGCTAGTATTAAGTGGTATGAACCATAGAGAAGTTAGAATACAGTAGATATTACACCAATATGAATTTAGAATGAGTTCATTACAGTACCTAAGTGGTGGTTTTATTTTCTTATACTAACGGAGCTTACGAGTTTTGTTTTGAGTTTTGTGTGGTTGAAGTTTTCAAGTTTTGGGTAAAGATTCGATGGATTATGGAATAAGGAGTGGAAAGAGCCTACGATTGGGTATGACCAAGGCACCCCAAGGTAATAGTCAAGGACAACCAAGAGCCTAAGCTTGGGGATGCCCCGGAAGGCATCCCCTCTTTCGTCTTCGTTCATCGGTAACTTTACTTGGACCTTAATTTTTATTCACCACATGATATGTGTTTTGCTTGGAGTGTCATTTTATTTTGCTAGTTTTTTCTTTCTGTTAGTTATAATAATGTTTTGCATCTTTATTTTCAATAAAAATGTCAAGGATAGCCTTTGCCATGCTTATTTTGCTAGTATACACGTTGCTGTTTGAAAACAGAAAGTTTACCGCTGTTGCAAAAATTCCCTAGAAAAGTCAGATAATGGTATAACGTTTAATCTTTTTGAATATTAATACCTGACAAATTTATTATAGTGGTAATTTTATTTCATAATTTTTGGAGTCAGGGAAGTATTGATACTCTTGCATTCTTTACAGACTGTACTGTTTTGACAGATTGCTATTATGGTTGCATTGTTTGCATATGTTTGCTTGTTTAATGATTCTATTTGAGGATAGGAGTATTAACTATGCAGAGGCATTTAGTATTAAATGTTGAATAATAATGTTAGTGATTTGTGACAGTAGGAAATGATAAGGTTTTGCATTGGTTTATACTAACCTATCTCACGAGTTCTTGTTGAGTTTGTTGTGAATGAAGCTTTTGATAAAAAGAAGAGAAACCATGATATGAGAGGAATTAAGGAGACACAAAAGATCAAGCTTGGGATGCCCAAGGCACCCCAAGATAATATTTCAAGAAGTCTCAAGCATCTAAGCTTGGGGATGCCCCGGTAGGCATCCCACCTTTCTTCTTCAACAACTATCGGTTAGTATCGGTTGAGCCTAAGTTTTTGCTTCTTCACATGAGTTGTGCTATCCTTGTGTTGTAGTTTTCTTTAGCTTTGCTTGCTGTTTGAATAAGTATCAAGATCTGAAATTCTTTAATGAGAGAGAGCCATACACAAATTGGAATTTGCTAGAATACTCTATGTGCTTCACTTATATCTTTTGAGCGTGATAATTTTTGCTCTAGTGCTTCACTTAGATCTTTTAGAGCACGGTGATAGATTTGTTTTAAAGAAACTATTGAACTATCATGCTTCACTTAGATTATTTTGAGAGTCGTTAATAGCATGGTAATTTGCTTAATGTTAATATACTTGGTATTCAAGTTATGTGAAACTTTCTTATGAGTGTGTGGAATACTAAGATAAGTTTGATGCTAGATAATTGTTTTGAGATATGGAGGTGATAATATCAAAGCAATGCTAGTTGGGGTGATTATGAATTTAAAGAATGCTTGTGTTGAAGTTTGTGATTCCCGTAGCATGCACGTATGGTGACCCGCTTTGTGATGAAGTCAGAGCACAATTTTATTTATTGATTGTCTTCCTTCTGAGTGGCAGTCGGGGACGAGCGATGGTCTTTTCCTACCAATCTATCCCCCTAGGAGTATGCATTTAGTGCTTTGGTTTTTGATGACTTCTAAATTTTTGCAACAAGTGCATGAGTTCTTTTGATTAATGTTGAGTCCATGGATTATACGCACTCTCACCCTTCCACCATTGCTAGCCTGTCTAATACCGCACACTTTTCGCTGGTATCATACACCACCCTTATACCTTCCTCAAAACAGCCACCATACCTACCTATCATGGCATTTCCATAGCCATTCCAAGATATATTGCCATGCAACTTTCCACCGTTCCGTTCATATGACACACATTACTTTTGTCATATTGCTTTTTGCATGAACATGTAGTTGACATTGTATTTGTGGCAAAGCCACCGTTCATAATTCTTTCATACATGTCACTCTTGATTCATTGCATATCCCGGTACACCGCCGGAGGCATTCATATAGAGTCATATTTTGTTTTAAGTATCGAGTTGTAATTGTTGAGTTGTAAGAAAAATAAAAGTGTGATGATCATCATTATTAGAGCATTGTCCCAGTGAGGAAAGGATGATGGAGACTATGATTCCCCCCATAAGGCGGGATGAGACTCCGGACTTTATGAAAAAAATAAAAGAGGCCAAAGAAGCCCAAATAAAAAAAAGAGGCCAAAGAGCCCACCAAAATGAAAAAAAAGAGAGAAAAAGAGAGAAGGGACAATGCTACTATACTTTTACCACACTTGTGCTTCAAAGTAGCACCATGATCTTCCTGATAGAGAGTCTCATATGTTGTCACTTTCATATACTAGTGGGAATTTTTCATTATAGAACTTGGCTTGTATATTCCAATGATGGGCTTCCTCAAAAGTGCCCTAGGTCTTCGTGAGCAAGCAAGTTGGATGCACACCCACTTAGTTTCTTTAGTTGAGCTTTCATATACTTATAGCTCTAGTGCATCCGTTGCATGGCAATCCCTACTCACTCACATCAATATCTATTGATAGGCATCTCCATAGCCCATTGATACGCCTAGTTGATGTGAGACTATCTTCTCCCTTTTTGTCTTCTCCACAACCACCATTCTATTCCACCTATAGTGCTATGTCCATGGCTCACGCTCATGTATTGCGTGAAAGTTGAAAAGGTTTGAGATTATTAAAGTATGAAACAATTGCTTGGCTCGTCATCGGGGTTGTGCATGATTAAATACTTTGTGTGATGAAGATAGAGCATAGCGAGACTATATGATTTTGTAGGGATAACTTTCTTTATCCATGCTATTTTGAGAAGACATGATTGCTTTGATTAGTACGTTTGAAGTATTATTACTTTTATGTCAATATGAACTTTTTTCTTGAATCTTTCGGATCTGAATATTTATATCACAAGTAAGAAGATTTACATTGAAATTATGCCAAAGTATCACTCCACATCAAAAATTCTTTTTTATCATTTACCTACTCGAGGACGAGCAGGAATTAAGCTTGGGGAAGCTTGATACGTCTCCAACGTATCTATAATTTTTGATTGCTCCATGCTACTTTATCTACTATTTTAGGCAATATTGGGCTTTATTACCCACTTATATATTATTTTTGGGAATAACCTATTAACCGGAGGCCTAGCCCAGATTTGTTGTTTTATGCCTATTTCAATGTTTCGAGGAAAAGGAATATCAGACGGAGTCAAAACGGAACGAAATCAAATGGAGAAGTTAATTTTGAAAGGAAACCAACCCAAGGAACTTGGAGTGCACGCCAGGGGAGATACGGGCTGCCCACGAGGGTGGGGGGCGCCCCCCTGGGCGCGCCCCCTGCCTCGTGGGGCCCCCATAGCTCATCCAACGTACCCCATGCACCCATATATACCTACGTATCGTAAAACTTCCAGAACAGAAGATAGATCGAAAGTTCCGCCGTCGTAAGCCTCTGTAGCCACCAAAAACCAATCGGGACCCTGTTCTAGCACCCTGTCGGAGGGGGGTCCCATCACCGGAGGCCATCTTCATCATCCCGGCGCTATCCATGACGATGAGGGAGTAGTTCACCCTCGGGGCTGAGGGTATGTACTAGTAGCTATGTGTTTGATCTCTCTCTCTCATGTTCTCTTTCGTGTTCCTCTATGGCACGATCTTGATGTATCTCGGGCTTTGCTATTGTAGTTGGATCTTATGATGTTTCTCCCCCTCTACTCTCTTGTGATGAATTGAGTTTCCCCTTTGAAGTTATCTTATTGGATTGAGTCTTTTATGAGAACACTTGATGTATGTCTTGCCGTGATTATCTGTGGTGACAATGGGATATCATGTGCCACTTGATGTATGTTTTGGTGATCAACTTGCGGGTTTCGTGACATTGGGAACCTATGCATAGGGGTTGGCACACGTTCTTGACTCTCCGGTAATAGCTTTGGGGCACTCTTTGAAGTACTTTTATGTTGGTTGGATGAATCTGAGATTGTGTGACGCATATCGTATAATCATGCCCACGGATACTTGAGGTGACAATGGAGTATCTAGGTGACATTAGGGTTTTGGTTGATTTGTGTCTTAAGGTGTTATTCTAGTATGAACTCTATGATGGATTGAGCGGAAAGAATAGCTTTATGTTATTTTACTACGAACTCTTGAATAGATAGAACAGAAAGGATAACTTTGAGGTGGCTTTGTACCCTACCATAATCTCTACGTTGTTCTCCGCTATTAGTGGCTTTGGAGTGACTCTTTGTTGCATGTTGAGGGCTTGTTATATGATCTATCTATGTTATTATTGTTGAGAGAACTTTCACTAGTGAAAGTATGAACCCTAGGCCTTGTTTCCTATCATTGCAGTACCGTTTACGCTCACTTTTCTCGCTCGCTACCTTGCTGTTTTTAATATTTCAGATTACAAAAACCTATATCTACTATCTATTTTGCACTTGTATCTTCATCTCTTTGCCGAACTAGTGCACCTATACAATTTACCATTGTATTGGGTGTGTTGGGGACACAAGAGACTCTTTGTTATTTGGTTGCAGGGTTGTCTGAGAGAGACCATCTTCATCCTACGCCTCCTATGGATTGATAAACCTTAGGTCATCCACTTGAGGGAAATTTGCTACTGTCCTACAAACCTGTGCACTTGCAGGCCCAACAACGTATACAAGAAGAAGGTTGTGTAGTAGACATCACTGATGCACGACTTTTGTTGAACCGCCACGATACATGCAATGTTTGATTATGCTTTGATAACGCGATTCTGAAGCCTGCATAGAGAAAGTTTGTCCTGGCGGTTTACCGCTGGACGGGTTATAATACCCAAGATAAAGCCTGATTGATAATCAAACCTTAAGAAATATGAAATAACTCATACCTGTGATGTGATATCACTTAGTTGGTTTACCAACTTTAATTGTAATAAGGGTGAAGACCCAAAATCTTGATTTTGTATAACTCCACCATATACTGATGGCATATAATAAGTCATGCCGGGTTACGATGAACACCAGATGATCAAAACTGGCGACACGTAGTCAAAACCAGGCCGGGTTAATAAACTCCGGTTTGATAATAAGGTCCGTCAACTTGTAGTTGAAAACCAAGCCGGGTTAACAAACACCGGGTTAACATGATGACTGAAAAGCCATACCAGATCAAAGATACGGGTTCAACATAGAATTCATCAAAAAACAATAAATATTGACAAAGGCAAATAAAACCGTGTAGTCGAGGCTTTTCGAGGGCTGCCAGGCCCAAATTTGAGTCTTTTCGTGGGCTACCAGGCCGCTGAGTTAAACCATTTGACAAAGCCTTTTAAGATGGGCCTCCAACTAACCAATCACCGTTTTAACTTTGACAAGTTCAGGGTCTCAATGAGAGTAACTTTCAAACGTTCGGCGGGTCATGCGAGGATTTCCTGGATAGGAGTGGCTTACTTGATGAAGGCAGGTTAACCCGGGGTTTTAGGTAAATATACCAGGCTTCCAAGCCGTGGGTCGATACCCAGCTACAAGGGTCCTTTCAAACTCTTTGTTACTTTACACAAAGAGCCCCCAAGTAACTTGATGAGCTGTACTCATTGGGTGCCTATGTTTGAGCTGTGCATAGCATCCAGACTCTCTTTGGCCCCTTGGGTGTGAAGCTCCCAAGCTGTATGGTGGCATGATAGCCGGTTTAACAGGTAGTACTCCGCTTTGTCAGCTGAAGCTCCCATGTAACTCAAAGGATATTTGAGAAAAAACAGTAGAGGCCCTGCTTATAGCAAGGGTGCTGGTTTATTTTATTGATCATAATATACACATTGTCGAAATATGTACATAAGAGAAGCCTATGGCTCAAGTGTAGTAAGGCCGTAGGAGAGCTATGTTCCACGGCCGCCGGGTCTCCTCCTCAGAGCTGCGTGAGTTGTCTCGAACGTCAATGAGGTAGTATGATCCATTGTGCAGATTCTTGCTGACCACAAAGGGTCCTTCCCAAGGTGGGGATAACTTGTGCATGTCGGTCTGATCCTTGTTGAGCCGGAGCACCAAATCGCCTTCTTGAAAGGTTCTCATCTTAACCCGGCGGCTGTGATAACGTCGCAGGTCTTGGTGATAAACCGCCGAACGAGCCAAAGCCATATCCCATTTTTCATCTAACAGGTCCAACGCCTCTTGGCGTTCTTGCTCATTGTCCGCTTCAACATAATTGGCAACCCGGGGCGAATCATGACGAATATCACTTGGGAGGACCGCCTCTGCCCCGTACACCATGAAGAAAGGTGTGTAACCCATCGATCTGTTGGGGGTGGTGTTGATGCTCCATAATACAGAAGGCGATTCTTCCACCCAACAACCTGGCGTCGGCTTTAAAGGAACCATAAGCCGGGGTTTGATACCCTTCAAGAATTCTTGATTAGCTCTCTCCGCTTGACCATTGGTCTGGGGGTGCGCCACAGATGCTAAGTCAAGCCGGATGTGCTCTCTCTGACAGAAATCCTCCATCTCACCTTTAGAAAGGTTTGTGCCATTATCCGTGATAATGCTGTGTGGAAAACAAAAGCGGAAGATAATCTTTTTAAGAAATTGAACTGCCATAGCCGCATCACACTTGCTGACAGGCTCCGCTTCAACCCATTTAGTGAACTTGTCAACCGCCACTAGCAGGTGGGTCTTCTTATCCTTGGAGCGCTTAAAGGGTCCCACCATATCAAGCCCCCAAGTGGCAAACGGCCAAGTGATGGGAATCATCCTTAATTCTTGAGCCGGAACATGAGCTCTGCATGAAAAATTTGGCAAGCGTCACACCGCTTTACCAAATCCTCCGCATCAGCATGAGTTGTCAACCAGTAGAACCCATGACGAAAAGCTTTAGCAACCAGGGACTTTGAACCGGCATGATGACCACAATCCCCTTCATGAATTTCCCGTAGGATCTCTTGGCCTTCTTCCGGAGAAACACAACGCTGAAATACGCCTAAAACGTTGTAGCGGTGTAACTCGCCATTGTGAATTACCATGGACTTGGATCGCCGGACTATCTGCCGGGCCAGGACTTCATCATCTGGTAACTCGCCCCGGTTCATATACGCCAGATATGGAACCGTCCAATCCAGCACGACGTGTAAAGCGGCCACCAATTGAGCCTCCGTGAGGGTGTTCCAGACTAGGGGGTGTCCGGATAGCCGAACTATCATCATCGGCCGGACTCCAAGACTATGAAGATACAAGATTGAAGACTTCGTCCCGTGTCCGGATGGGGCTTTCCTTGGCGCGGAAGGCAAGCTTGGCGGTACGGATATGTAGATCTCCTACCTTTGTAACCGACTCTGTGTAACCCTAGCCCTCTCCGGTGTCTATATAAACCGGATGGCCTTAGTCCATAGGACGAACAACAATCATACCATACACTAGCTTCTAGGGTTTAGCCTCCTTGATCTCGTGGTAGATCTACTCTTGTAACCCACATCATCAATATTAATCAAGCAGGACGTAGGGTTTTACCTCCATCAAGAGGGCCCGAACCTGGGTAAAAACATCGTGTCCCTCGTCTCCTGTTACCATCTGCCTAGACGCACAGTTCGGGACCCCCTACCCGAGATCCGCCGGTTTTGACACCGACATTGGTGCTTTCATTGAGAGTTCCTCCGTGTCGTCACCGATAGGCTCGATGGCTTCCTCGATCATCATCAACGACGCAGTTCAGGGTGAGACCTTCCTCCCCGGACAGATCTTCGTATTCGGCGGCTTTGCACTGCGGGCCAATTCGCTTGGCCACCTAGAGCAGATCGAAAGCTACGCTCCTGGCCGTCGGGTCAGATTTGGAAGTTTGAACTTCACGGCTGACATCCGCGGGGACTTGATCTTCGACGGATTAGAGCCATAGCCGAGCGTGCCGCACTGTCATGTCGGGCATGATTTAGCTCTGCCGCCGGACAGTACCCTGGAGGCCGCACTCGAGCCCGCTCCGATCCTCAATTCGGAGCCGGTCGCGTAGATCGAGGATGGATGCCTAGACACCGCCTCGGGGGATGCAACCTCTACGGCGATAGAGCCGAACACTGACTTTGTCCCTCATAAAGCTCGCGACTCCGAGATGCCGGACTCCTCGCTGGACTCCGAACCTCCCGCGCTCGCCCTGATCGAATTCGATTGGGCGCCGATCATGGAGTTCACCGCAGCGGACATCTTTCAACACTCACCTTTCGGCGACATCTTGAGTTCGCTAAAATATCTCTCGTTATCAGGAGAGCCCTGGCCGGACTGCGGTCAGGACGGTTGGGATGCGGACGACGAAGAAATTCAAAGCCCACCCACCACCCACTTGGTAGCCGTTGTCGATGATTTAACCGACATGCTAGACTACGACTCCGAAGACATCGACGGTATGGACGATGATGCCGGAGATGACCAAGAACCAGCGCCTACTGGGCACTGGAAAGCCACCCCAACTCACGACGTATACATGGTGGATACACCAAAAGGAAGCGATAATGAGGAAAAACGGGACGTGGCGAAGGACAACTCCCCCAACAAACAAACAAAGCGGCGACGAAATCGCCGCCCGAAGACCGGCATCAACAAAAACGACACCCATATGGACCCGGCCCTAGAGCAAGGCGAAGCAGTGGACGACGCACACGTCAACAATTAGCCAGCCGGACATGAACCGAACAAGCAACCCATCCCCGGCGAAGATGATCTCACATCACTAGAGCATATGAATCTTCATAAAAGGCTCGTCGCCACTGCAAGAAGTTTGAAGAAGCAAAAGCGGAAGCTCAGAACAGCGGAAGACGCACTCAGAATGAGATGGAGCAAAGTACTCAACAGCGCAGATAAACATGGCGCCAGTCACCAGACAAAGAGCTACCCGAAGCGCAAGCTGTTGCCCAAATTTGACGAGGAGGCCTTAGAGCCCCCGCTGCCAAAAGAGAAAGAAGCCGCCTGGCCGGATAGACGACCAGATGACAGGCCAAGAGCAACAAGGGGCGCCACACACAAACCGGCACACGATCAGCATAAAGATCCTCGGAAGAAGGACGATCCAGTCAGATCTATTTATGGGCCAAAAAAGAAGACTCCAGGAAGTAACACAACCAGCCGAGCATTTGTAGACAACGGCACACCCAAATACAGGGGCGCCGCACACCCACTATGTTTTACCGACGAGGTACTGGATCATGGATTTCCAGCGGGATTTAAACCCATAAACATAGAGGCATATGACGGAACAACAGACCCCGGAGTCTGGATTGAGGATTATATCCTACACATACACATGGCAAGAGGAGACGATCTCCATGCCATAAAATACCTACCCCTCAAGCTCAAAGGGCCGGCCCGGCATTGGCTTCAAAGCCTCCCAGAAAATACGATTGGAAGTTGGGAAGATCTTGAGGATGCGTTTCGAGCAAATTTTCAGGGGACTTATGTCCGGCCTCCGGATGCAGACAATTTAAGTCACATAACTCAACAGCCCGAAGAATCAGCACGCAAATTCTGGAACAGGTTCCTCACTAAAAAGAACCAAATAGTCGACTGTCCGGACACTGAAGCCTTAGCAGCCTTTAAACACAACATCCGAGACGAATGGCTCGCTAGACACCTTGGCCAGGAAAAACCAAGAACAATGGCCGCACTAACAAGTCTCATGACCCGCTTTTGCGCGAGGGAAGACAGCTGGTTGGCTAGATGCAGCACCAGCGACCCGAGTACATCCAAAATCAGGGATGGAAATGGGAAATCACGACGCAAAAAAGATCAGCGCCGGAATAAGGAAAATGGCCCAAATAGTACGGCGGTCAAAGCCGGATTCAAAAGCTCTCGGCTGAACAACAAAACACTGCCCCTAAAGGATAACAGTGACGAGCTATCCAACCTAAACAAGATTCTGGATAGACTGTGTCAAATACACGGTACCTCCGGGAAGCCTGCAAACCATACCCATAGAGATTGTTGGGTCTCCAAGCAGTCCGGCCGACTTAACGCCGAACACAAAGCGCTCGACACACCAAGTGAAAGTGACGAAACCCAAAAGCAGCGCTCCGGAAACCAAAAGACTTTCCCATCAGAAGTCAAAACAGTGAACTCACTTCACGTCATAACACGCAGCGCGGCCCCTGCTATACCAGGACACCATCCGCAGACTAGGGATAGAACCCAACGAAATTCGCTATAGCAGCACTTCCTTCAAAGGAGTGACGCCAGGCCTTCTTAGCCAATTTTACAGGCTCTGTACCACTAGAGGTCGTGTTCGGTTCATCCGACAACCTCTGTCGCGAAAAGCTCACTCTCCATCGCCCCATTTAGCAGTAGCCCTTAAGCACTACTGGGGCGTGCAGCATTCGCCCGCTTTAATGCAATACCACATTACGCGTCTCTTACGCTTATAAATGCCCGGTCCACGTGGCATATTCTTAAAACTCCAGGTGTCTCTCGACGTGCGGCTGCCTCGACAGCCACACATTATTCCGACCTTGCAGGTCAAAACCCCTAAAAACAGGTCATTTAGACCTCGGACATGGTTAGACGAGTCCGGCGTAACTTAACAAGGGGCTTCCCAGCCGCATACCCTTTTTTAGGGGGCCGCGCGCATAAATGATGAAAGCCAATAAAGCTCAACTTTCTTCATCTTCCAAATTATACTTTATTTTGATACACTTTTTGCACGATATTTCTTAGAAACTAAGTCCTTCTCTTTTACAGATGAAGCACGTGCTACACCCGTCCAGGATACAGCACAACGGAGACACAGGCGCAGACGTGCAGTAGGGACCCGTTGCAAGGATTCTTTTCAGATTAAGACCCTGCGTAAACCTTTCTCATTGTCTCTTGTTGATACACATCCCCCGATTTCCTACCAGAGCCGAGGAGGAGGCTGGCGTTTTGGCATCGGCCGCGTCAGAAGTTTCCGCCTGTACCTGGATACTAGGGGCTTAGGGCTTTATTCTGCCCGATATCATAAAGACCGAACACCTCAGGGAGTGTTCGGTGTCTCGAGTTAGGCCTTATATGCATCAGCTCCGAATCATGTCTTTGGTCAAATGTTGGGTTTGCCCGGCTCCTGTGTTTTGCTGCCTTGCGTTCCGTATCATCGGCTAACGCGGCACCGGGAGAACTACTGCGATTGTGCCCCGGTTCGGCCGGGAGAGCACCTCAGTAGAGAAAGCCGAAAACTGATTGTCATGATATAGCGAGAGACTGGTCAACCACTCGATCGACCATTGGAATGTTTAGAATTCCTCCGCTTTGACGAAGGACCGCTTCCCGGTCAGGCACATACGTGCCCCGAGTTCGGAGAAGCACGGTGCCATCAGGGGCTATATAGTAGCCCCACATTCGAGCTCCTATGGCTAAGTGAAAGTGATAAAGCATTATAGTCCGGTTGCCTAGTTTGCTATGCTATCACCTCCTTAAAAGGACCAAGACGTTGGATTAAGTGTGAAAAAGCGTTTTTCTTTTTTGCAAACACGCCCGCACCATGTGTGTGGGGGCTGAAGCCAAAGACTGCCATCTTTCAGATTATACATACATATACGGCCGCACAGGAGATAGTTCAATACTTGAACACACAAGTATAAAAAGTCATTGCATTATAAACATGATCTTAGAAATCATACATGTCATTCAAACATAACATCTTTCGAGCACTGCGACTCTATTATACGAGCGCCCTACAGGACTTCCTCAAAGTAATGCTCGGTGGGGAATCGGCTTTTGTCCGAACCCCGGGATGCAACAGCGGTGGCATCCATCTCCGCCCAGTATGTTTTACCACGGGCGAGAGCCATTCGCGCACCTTCTATGCATGCCGACCGCTTCATCGCCTTAATATGCAGCACTGCCCCAAGGAATTGCTGCAACAAGCCAAAATAACTCTTCGGCTTGGACCTTTTCAGCCACAGATGAGTGACCACATCAGTCATGGCCAGTCTGGACAATCTATTCAGCTCAGCCCACTCAACCAGCCGATCACTCAATGGAAGTGGACGCTCCGGATTATGGAATTGAGACCAGAAAAGCTCTTCCATTTCATGATCCTCCTGGCTTCGAAAGTGCACGACTGCGTCAGCCGCACTCGCCGCCAAGTCCAGATAAGGATCCTCCGCACCGTACAATCGGCCCAGCTGAGCATACTTCGGATCCGTGAACTTCCTACGTAGCATAAAGGGCTTTCCAGCCACAATGTCTCCGACCTGACGCAGATCCTCCTTCATAGCCCGCATCGCACTGCGGGCATCCTTGGCCTCGGCATCGGCCTTCTTCAGGTCCTCTTGCTCCGCTCGGCATTCTCCTTCAAGAACCTCCAGGCGGTCGGTAGCAACTCTTAATTTCATGGCCATTCCAGCCATCTCCTCCCTGCTTCAGCAGTGAGCAGCCATCTCGGCTTCTAGCCCTTTCGCTGCCTTCAAGGCAGTCGCCTCGCTTTTTCTGGCTTGCTCCTTGGCCCGAGCAAGTTCTGCTCGAAGGTCTTCCACAGCAGCAGCACCATCTGCATCTAAGCATAAAATTTGTAAGGAATGGGCGTCAGCTGCCTTACTAACCAACCACGGGGCACCCACATACCTTGTGACTCATCAAGTCGTCTATTGACCAGTGAGATGTCCGCATCCGCAGTGTCGAGTTGCTTCTTCAGCTCGGCAAATTCATCAGTCCGGCTGGCCACCGAATGTTCAGCCACCTGCATGGGAAAGGCGACAGTTAATAACTGAGATTATGATCCTAGGCACGCTGTTGTTTTCAGCATACCAAGTCTCAGGGGCTACTATCTATACAGGGCGCACTTCATGTGCAAAACTGTCAACAGGTATGTCATTTTTTGTGTACCTCAAATCCTGTCAGTAAACTTTCGACGGCCTCATACAAGCTGGTTTTGGCGGCCGAGATCCTCTCAATCACACCACCCATTAATGTGCGGTGATCTTCTGAGATGGACGCCCTCTTAAGCAAATCCTGCAGCTCCACCGGCCGTACTCCAATGGGCGCCGAACTCTCCGGCCCCGCCGGACTCGGGGAGACCCTCCGCGATGACACCTCAGGGTCGTCCGCCCTGTGCGATGGGGCGGCAGATGGAGGCGTTTCGCTTTCCATCATCTCCGGACGAAGGTCTCCCGAAGATGAGCTGTGCTGAGATGGGCTAAGATCCGAACAACAAAGTAAAAACTTCGATTACCTTTAGACATTAAGCAGGGCTGTCTGATAATTATAAAATCCCCCTTTTTTCACTTACGGCTCGTTAGAGGGCTGATTTCTCTGAGGAGACAGTACGGCAGGGGCGCTTTCTGGTGCAGGACCTTCCGGTACAGATTTCTTTCCCCGCTTTGAGGCCTTGGCCTCCGGGTCTTCGGAAGTGTTCCTCTTCTCCCCCTGGAAGGAGGGATTCTCTATTCCTCCCTTACCAAACGCCTCCTTGGCAGAGGTGACAGTTTCCCCGTGCCCCCCTTCGCCCTCATTCGAAGGTGCAACCTCCAACATTTTGATTAACACGTGATCCTGCGTGGTCTCAGGGAGGGGGGCCGGACACCGTATCAATTTTGCTTGCGCTATCCACTCCTGTCCAGGGATAGCTGGTTAAAAGGCAAGCTCACGATAAATGAATGGACGGTGTGTCCGGACACAGGGTTACTTACTTGAGTATCCGGGCGATTGCAGCTTAGGCCAGCATCCTCGGTCAATTCCGGATGCGTCTCTTGCAATCCGAAGAAAAGTTTATACATCTCCATGGGAGTCAAACCCGTGAAGTGTTGAAGAGCTCGTGGCCCCTCCAGATTAAATTCCCACAGGTGGAGGGGGCGACGTTTGCAGGGCAGTAGGCGCCGGATCAACATGACCTGCACCACTGCGACCAGATTGATCTCCCTTTCTTGGAGGCCTCGAATCCGGTCCTGCAATAGGGGGACGTCTTTGGGCGGCCCCCAGTCACGCCCCTTGTTGACCCATGACGTCGACTGCTGTGGAGGGCCCGAGCGAAAGACGGGCGGCGGCTTCTGCCTGCTGCCCCGGGGAGCGGTGATATAAAACCACTCCTGTTGCCACAAGCCGAGCTCCTCCTGGAAAGAGCCCTTGGGCCATGGAGCTTTGGCCCTCTTGCTTATAACCGCCCCACCGCACTCTGCCTGACGCCCCTCAACCATCTTCGGCTCCACGTTGAAGGTTTTGAGCCACAAGCCGAAGTGAGGGGTAGTGCGGAGGAAGGCTTCGCAGACGACAATGAATGATGAGATGTGGAGGATGGACTTCGGAGCCAGGTCGTGGAATTCCAGCCCATAGTAAAACATGAGCCCCCTCATGAAGGGATCCGTCGGGAAGCCTAAACCCGGACGGAAGTGAGACACAAACACGATGCTCTCGCCAAGCTCGGGAGTTGGGATAACTTGCCCTCGGGCAAGCAGCCTATGCAAGATTTCATAGGTTAAGTACCTGGCATCTCTCAGCTTTAGCACGTCCTCCTCCGTGACGGAGGAGGGCATCCACCGGCCTCGTAGGTCAGGACCGTATATTGTCGAAGATCAAAGGTACCTGAATTTGGAGCCTTGGGTGTTGGAACTCGGGGAGAGGGGCGGATTCGATAGAGGATTGAATAAAAAGAACGGGCCTTGGTCTCATTATAAAGAGGAAGAATACCAAGAGCCGTCCCCGTGACCGTTTGGAACCCGCCTTCGATGGAGGGGGCGTGGCAACGGGCGCGATTGGGTTACCCACGTCCGTATTGATGGGAATCCCGAAATAAGGGGAACATGATCTCTGCTTCGACAAGACGTGCCAAGGAAACCGCCTCGCTAAACGTGCTGAGGTGGAACAATAAAAACAATTCGAGTAAAGGCTTGGAAGTGGTGTGACGTCACGCCATAGAATACATCAGTAGATTGATCTTGTGTAATATTATCATCTCTACGGTGGTATGTGGAATTTATTTTTGCAGAGCCGGACACTATCCTGGTGTTCACAATCTTCTATAAATTATTCGGAGGAGGAACCCGACTTGCAATGCCGAAGACAATATGCGCGTCGGACTCGTCGTCATTGAAGCCTGGTTCAGGGGCTACTGAGGGAGTTCTGGACTAGGGGGTGTCCGGATAGCTGAACTATCATCATCGGCCGGACTCCAAGACTATGAAGATACAAGATTGAAGACTTTGTCCCGTGTCCGGATGGGACTTTCCTTGGCGTGGAAGGCAAGCTTGGCGATACGAATATGTAGATCTCCTACCTTTGTAACCGACTCTGTGTAACCCTAGCCCTCTCCGGTGTCTATATAAACCGGATGGCCTTAGACCATAGGACGAACAACAATCATACCATAGGCTAGCTTCTAGGGTTTAGCCTCCTTGATCTCATGGTAGATCTACTCTTGTAACCCACATCATCAATATTAATCAAGCAGGACGTAGGGTTTTACCTTCATCAAGAGGGCCCGAAACTGGGTAAAAACATCATGTCCCTCGTTTCCTGTTACCATCCGCCTAGACGCACAGTTCGGGACCCCCTACCCGAGATCCGCCGGTTTTGACACCGACACTCCGGATCAGGAACAGCCAAATCCTCCTCTGTAGGCAATTTAACAGACGGGTTATGCAAGATATCTAAAAAAGTATTGGGAGGTACCGGTTTACGCTGAGATCCGAGCCGGCTTAAAGCGTCTGTTGCTTCGTTTTTGCACCGATCGATATGCTCAACCTGATACCCTTTGAAGTGACCCGCCACAATATCCACCTCATGTCTGTAAGCCGCCATGAGTGGATCCTTAGAATCCCAAGTGCCAGAAACTTGCTGAGCCACCAGATCAGAGTCTCCAAAGCATCATACCCGGCTTAAATTCATCTCCTTGGCCACTCGAAGCCCGTGGAGCAGAGCCTCGTACTCAGCTGCATTGTTAGTACAGGGGAACATTAAACGGAGGACATAACAAATTTTATCCCCTCGAGGGGAAGTAAGGACAACTCCAGCCCTCGAGCCCTCCAATTGCCTGGATCCATCAAAGTGAATAGTCCAGTATGTATTATCCGGTTTGTCCTCTGGTGCTTGTAACTCGGTCCAGTCATTGATAAAGTCAACACGTGCCTGAGACTTGATGGCTGATCGAGGCACACACTTCAAACCATGTGGACCAAGCTCAATCGCCCACTTCACAACCCGGCCAGTTGCCTCCCTGTTCTGAATTATATCACCCAAAGGAGCTGAACTGACAACTGTAATGGGATGGCCTTGAAAATATTGTTTGAGCTTCCGACTTGCCATAAAAACTCCACACACCAGCTTCTGCCAATGCGGATATCGTTGCTTTGACTCGATAAGCACCTCACTGATATAGTAAACCAGCCGTTGAATCGGATACTCCTTACCAGCCTCCTTGCGCTCCACCACAATTGCCACACTGACAGCACGGGCATTAGCAGCCACGTACAACAACAAGGGCTCCTTGTCAACTGGAGCAGCAAGGACCGGCGGTTCAGCCAACTGCCGTTTCAAGTCTTCAAACGCCGCATTAGCCACATCACTCCAGACAAAGGTGTCTGTTTTCTTCAACATCTGATATAGAGGGATCGCCTTCTCTCCCAAACGGCTGATAAACCGGCTAGATGCTGAACATCATTGATGCACGCCGGTTTAGCCAAGGATGTAATCTCTTTGATCTTCTCCGGATTAGCCTCAATGCCTCTGTTGGACACCAGAAAACCTAGAAGCTTGCCTGCTGGAACACCAAAAACACACTTGTCCGGATTGAGCATCATCTTATAAAGATGCAGATTGTCAAAGGTCTCATTGAGATCATTTATCAATGTCTCCTTCTTTCTGGACTTTACCACAATGTCATCAACATAAGCATGAACATTGCGCCCAATCTGAGTGTGAAGACAATTCTGCACACAACGCTGATAAGTTGCCTGGGCACTCTTGAGCCCAAAGAGCATAGAAACATAGCAGAAGGCTCCAAAGGGAGTGATGAAGGCGGTCTTCTCATGGTCCTTAACTGCCATTTTGATCTGATGATAGCCTGAATAAGCATCCAAGAAACTCAAACGCTCACAACCCGTCGTCGCATCAATGATCTGGTCAATACGCGGGAGAGCAAAAGGATCGGCCGGACAAGCCTTGTTCAAATCTGTGTAATCCACACACATGTGCCAAGAGCCGTTTTTCTTAAGAACAAGCACCGGATTAGCCAACCACTCAGGGTGAAACACCTCAACGATAATCCCAGCAGCCAATAGTCGGGCTACCTCTTCACCAATTACTTTGCGTCTCTCCTTGTTAAAGCGACGAAGAAATTGCTTGACTGGTTTAAACTTGGGATCAATATTGAGAGTGTGCTCAGCGAGTTCCCTCGGTACACCTAGCATGTCAGAAGGCTTCCATGCAAAAATGTCTCAGTTCTCACGGATGAACTCGATGAGCGCGCTTTCCTATTGCAGATCCAGATTTGTGCTCATGCTAAACTGTTTGGACGAATCGCCAGGAACAAAGTCGACAAGTTTAGTCTCATCAGCCGGTTTGGATGTCAGGTTCGGGTCATGCTCAGTTGTGGGCTTCTTCAGAGGGGTCATATCTATCGGATCAACATTATCTTTGTAGAACTTCAACTCCTCTGTAGCACAAACCGACTCAGCATAGGCCGCATCACCTTCCTCGCAATCCAAAGCGATTTTACGACTTCCGTGAACCGTAATGGTCCCCTTGTGACCCGGCATCTTGAGCTGCAAGTAAATATAACAACGCCTTGCCATGAACCTTGCATAAGCCGGTCGCCCAAATAGTGCGTGGTACGGGCTCTGGTTCCTCACCACTTCAAAGGTTAAAGTCTCAGACCGGGAGTCATGTTCATCACCAAACACAATATTCAAAGCGACCTTACCAATAGGATATGCCGATTTACCTGGTACCACACCATGGAAAACAGTGTTGGATGGTTTAAAACTCTTATCTACAACCCCATGCGATGGAAGGTCTCATAATACAGAATGTTGATACTGCTCCCTCCATCCATGAGTACCTTGGTGAATTTATAACCTCCCACCTGAGGTGCCACCACCAAAGCCAGGTGACCCGGATTGTCAACCTGGGGCGGGTGATCCTCTCTGCTCCACACAATAGGTTGCTCGGACCACCGCAGGTAACGTGGTACTGCCGGTTCAACAGCATTAACAGCCCTCTTGTGAAGCTTCTGATCCCGCTTGCACAAACTAGTGCTGAATACATGGTACTGCCTGTTGGAAATATGCCCTAGAGGCAATAATAAAAGGATTGTTATTATATTTCCTTGTTCATGATAATTGTCTTTTATTCATGCTATAATTGTATCATCCGGAAATCGTAGTACACGTGTGAATACATAGACCACAATATGTCCCTAGTAAGCCTCTAGTTGACTAGCTCGTTGGTCAACAGATAGTCATGGTTTCCTGACTATGGACATTAGATGTCGTTGACAACGGGATCACATCATTAGGAGAATGATGTGATGGACAGGACCCAATCCTAAGCATAGCACAAAGATCGTGTGGTTCGTTTTGCTAGAGCTTTTCCAAATGTCAAGTATCTCTTCCTTAGACCATGAGATCGTGTAACTCCCGGATACCGTAGGAGTGCTTTGGGTGTACCAAACGTCACAACGTAACTGGGTAACTATAAAGGTGCACTACAGGTATCTCCGAAAGTGTCTGTTGGGTTGACACGGATCGAGACTGGGATTTTTCACTCCGTGTTACGGAGAGGTATCACTGGGCCCACTCGGTAGTGCATCATCAGAATGAGCTCAAAGTGACCAAGTGTCTGGTCACGGGATCATGCATTGCGCTACGAGTAAAGTGACTTGCCGGTAACGAGACTGAACGAGGTATTGGGATACCGACAATCGAGTCTCCGGCAAGTAACATACCGTCTGACAAAGGGAATAGTATATGGGGTTGCTTGAAACCTCGACATCGTGGTTCATCCGATGAGATCATCGAGGAGTATGTGGAAGCCAACATGGGTATCCAGATCCCGCTGTTGGTTATTGACAGGAGAGCCGTCTCGGTCATGTCTACATGTCTCCCGAACCCGTAGGGTCTACACACTTAAGGTTCGGTGACGCTAGGGTTGTATGAATATGAGTATGGAGCAAACCGAATGTTGTTCGGAGTCTCGGATGAGATCCCGGACGTCACGAGGAGTTCCGGAATGGTCCGGAGGTAAAGAAAACTATATAGGAAGTGCTGTTTCGGCCATCGGGAAAGTTTCGGGGTCACCCGGTATTGTACCGGGACCACCGGAAGGGTCCCGGGGGTCCACCGGGTGGGGCCACCTATCCCGTAGGGCCCCGTGGGCTGAAATGGGAGGGGAACCAGCCCCTAGTGGGCTGGTGCGCCCCCCTTGGCCCCCCCTGCGCCTAGGGTTGGAAACCCTAGGTGGGGGGGGGCGCACCACTTGCCTTGGGGGGCACTCGATTGATCTCCCAGGGCCGGCGCCCCCCCCTGGGGGCCTATATAAAGGAGGGCAGGGGGTAGGGCAGCCGCACCCAAGTCTTGGCGCCTCCCTCCCCCTGCTACACCTCGTCCTCCTCTCGCAGCAGCTTGGCGAAGCCCTGCCGGAGTTCTGCTGCATCCACCACCACGCCGTCGTGCTGCTGGATCATCATCAACCTCTCCTTCCCCCTTGCTGGATCAAGACGGAGGAGACGTCACGCTGACCATACGTGTGTTGAACGCGGAGGTGCCGTCCGTTCGGCGCTAGGATCTCCGGTGATAGGATCACGATGAGAACGACTACTTCAACCCCGTTCTTTTGAACGCTTCCGCTCGCGATCTACAAAGTGGTATGTAGATGCATCTCCCCTTTCACTCGTTGCTTAGATGAACTCATAGATGGATCTTGGTAAAACCGTAGGAAAATTTTTATTTTCTGCAACGTTCCCCAACACTGGCATCATGAGCTAGGTCCATGCGTAGTTCTCTATTGCACGAGTAGAACACAATTTTGTTGTGGGCGTAGATCTTGTCAACTTGCTTGCCGCTACTAGTCTTTTCTTGCTTCAGCGGTATTGTGGGATGGAGCGGCCCGGACCGACCTTACATGTACGCTTACGTGAGACAGGTTCCACCGACTGACATGCACTAGTTGCATAAGGTGGCTAGCGGGTGTCTGTCTCTCCTACTTTAGTTGGAGCGGATTAGATGAAAAGGGTCCTTATGAAGGGTAAATAGAAGTTGAAAAAATCACGTTGTGGTTATTCGTAGGTAAGAAAACGTTCTTGCTAGATCCCAATTGCAGCCACGTAAAAGATGCAACAACAATTAGAGGACGTCTAACTTGTTTTTGCAGCAATTGTCTTGTGATGTGATATGGCCAGAAGTTGTGATGAATGATGAATGATATATTGTGATGTATGAGATCATGTTCTTGTAATAGGAATCACGACTTGCATGTCGATGAGTATGAAAACCGGCAGGAGCCATAGGAGTTGTCTTTATTTTTGTATGACCTGCGTGTCATTGAAGAACGCCATGTAAATTACTTTACTTTATTGCTAAACGCGTTAGCCATAGAAGTAGAAGTAGTCGTTGGCGTGACAACTTCGTGAAGACACAATGATGGAGATCATGATGATGGAGATCATGGTGTCATGCCGGTGAGGAAGATGATCATGGAGCCCCGAAGATGGAGATCGAAGGAGCTATATGATATTGGCCATATCATGTCACTACTATATAATTGCATGTGATGTTTATTATGCTCTATGCATCTTGTTTACTTAGAACGGTGGTAGTAAATAAGATGATCCCTTATAATAATTTCAAGAAAGTGTTCCCCCTAACTGTGCACCGTTGCTAAAGTTCGTCGTTTCGAAGCACCACGTGATGATCGGGTGTGATAGATCCTTACGTTCACATACAACGGGTGTAAGACAGATTTACACATGCAGAACACTTAGGGTTAACTTGACGAGCCTAGCATGTACAGACATGGCCTCGGAACACAGAGACTGAAAGGTCGAACATGAGTCGTATGGAAGATACGATCAACATGGAGATGTGCACCGATGATGACTAGTCCGTCTCACGCGATGATCGGACACGGCCTAGTCGACTCGGATCGTGTAACACTTAGATGACTAGAGGGATGTCTAATCTGAGTGGGAGTTCATTAAATAATTTGATTAGATGAACTTAATTATCATGAACTTAGTCTAAAACTTTTGCAAAATATGTCTTGTAGATCAAATGGCCAACGCTCATGTCAACATGAACTTCAACGCGTTCCTAGAGAAAACCAAGATGAAAGATGATGGCGGCAACTATTCGGACTGGGTCCGGAACCTGAGGATCATCCTCATAGCAGCCAAGAAAGATTATGTCCTAGATGCACCGCTAGGTGAAGCACCCATCCCAGAGAACCAAGACGTTATGAACACTTGGCAATCACGTGCTGATGATTACTCCCTCGTTCAGTGCGGCATGCTTTACAGCTTAGAACCGGGGCTCCAAAAGTGTTTTGAGAAGCACGGAGCATATGAGATGTTCGAGGAGCCGAAAATGGTTTTCCAAGCTCATGCCCGGGTTGGGAGATATGAAGTCTCCGACAAGTTCTATAGTTGTAAGATGGAGGAAAACAGTTCTGTCAGTGAACACATACTCAAAATGTCTGGGTTGCACAACCGCCTGTCCCAGCTGGAGATCAACATCCCGGAAGAGGCGGTCATTGACAGAATCCTTCAGTCGCTCCCACCGAGCTACAAGAGCTTTGTGTTGAACCACAATATGCATGGGGTGGTGAAGACCATTCCTGAAGTATTCTCAATGCTGAAGTCAGCAGAGGTTGAAATCAAGAAAGAACATCAAGTGTTGATGGTCAATAAGACCACTAAGTTCAAGAAGGGCAAGGGTAAGAAGAACTTCAAGAAGGACGGCAAAGATGTTGCCGCGCCCGGTAAGCCAGTTGCCGGGAAGAAGTCAAAGAATGGACCCAAGCCTGAGACTAAGTGCTTTTATTGCAAGCGGAAGGGTCACTGGAAGCGGAACTGCCCCAAATACTTAGCGGACAAGAAGGCCGGCAACACTAAAGGTATATTTGATATACATGTAATTGATGTGTACCTTACCAGTACTCGTAGTAACTCCTGGGTATTTGATACCGGTGCCGTTGCTCACATTTGTAACTCACAGCAGGAGCTGCGGAATAAGCGGAGACTGGCGAAGGACGAGGTGACGATCCGCGTCGGGAATGGTTCCAAGGTCGATGTGATCGCCGTCGGCACGCTACCTCTACATTTACCTACGGGATTAGTTTTAAACCTCAATAATTGTTATTTAGTGCCAAGTTTGAGCATGAACATTGTATCTGGATCTCGTTTGATACGAGATGGCTACTCATTTAAATCCGAGAATAATGGTTGTTCTATTTATATGAGAGATATGTTTTATGGTCATGCCCCGATGGTCAATGGTTTATTCTTAATGAATCTCGAACGTAATGTTACACATATTCATAGTGTGAATACCAAAAGATGTAAAGTTGATAACGATAGTCCCACATACTTGTGGCACTGCCGCCTTGGTCACATTGGTGTCAAGCGCATGAAGAAGCTCCATGCTGATGGACTTTTAGAGTCTCTAGATTATGAATCATTTGACACATGTGAACCATGCCTCATGGGCAAAATGACCAAGACCCCGTTCTCCAGAACAATGGAGCGAGCAACCAACTTATTGGAAATCATACATACTGATGTGTGTGGTCCAATGAGTGTTGAGGCTCGCGGAGGATATCGTTATGTTCTCACTCTCACCGATGACTTGAGTAGATATGGGTATGTCTACTTGATGAAACACAAGTCTGAGACCTTTGAAAAGTTCAAGGAATTTCAGAATGAAGTAGAGAATCAACGTGACCGAAAGATAAAGTTCTTACGATCGGATCGTGGAGGAGAATATTTAAGTCACGAATTTGGTACACACTTAAGAAAATGTGGAATCGTTTCACAACTCACGCCGCCTAGAACACCTCAGTGTAACGGTGTGTCCGAACGTCGTAATCGCACTCTATTGGATATGGTGCGATCTATGATGTCTCTTACCGATTTACCGCTATCATTTTGGGGATACGCTCTAGAGACAGCTACATTCACTTTAAATAGGGCACCATCTAAATCCGTTGAGATGACACCGTATGAATTATGGTTTGGGAAGAAACCTAAGCTGTCGTTTCTAAAAGTTTGGGGATGCGATGCTTATGTCAAGAAACTTCAACCTGAAAAGCTCGAACCCAAGTCGGAAAAATGCGTCTTCATAGGATACCCTAAGGAACCCATTGGGTATACCTTCTACTTAAGATCTGAGGGCGAGATCTTTGTTGCCAAGAATGGATCCTTTCTGGAAAAAGAGTTTCTCTCGAAAGGAGTAAGTGGGAGGAAAGTAGAACTCGATGAAGTACTACCTCTTGAACCGGAAAGTAGTGCAGCTCAGGAAAACGTTCCCGTGGTGCCTACACCGACTGGAGAAGAAATTAATGATGATGATCAAGGTACTTCTGATCAAGTTTCTACTGAACTTCGTAGGTCCACAAGGACACGTTCCACACCAGAGTGGTATGGCAACCCTGTCCTGGAAATCATGTTGTTAGACAACGGTGAACCTTCGAACTAGGAAGAAGCGATGGCGGGCCCAGATTCCAACAAATGGCTTGAAGCCATGCAATCCGAGATAGAATCCATGTATGAAAACAAAGTATGGACTTTGACTGACTTGCCCGATGATCGGCGAGCGATAGAAAACAAATGGATCTTTAAGAAGAAGAAAGACGCGGATGGTAATGTCACCATCTATAAAGCTCGACTTGTCGCTAAGGGTTATCGGCAAGTTCAAGGGATTGACTACGATGAGACTTTCTCTCCCGTAGCGAAGCTTAAGTCCGTCCGAATCATGTTAGCAATTGCCGCATACTATGATTATGAGATATGGCAGATGGACGTCAAAACGGCATTCCTTAACGGGCATCTTAAGGAAGAACTGTATATGATGCAGCGGAGGGTTTTGTCGATCCTAAGAATGCTAACAAAGTATGCAAGCTCCAGCGATCCATTTATGGGCTGGTGCAAGCATCTCGGAGTTGGAACATTCGCTTTGATGAGATGATCAAAGCGTTTGGGTTTATGCAGACTTATGGAGAAGCCTGCGTTTACAAGAAAGTGAGTGGGAGCTCTGTAGCATTTCTCATATTATATGTAGATGACATACTTCTGATGGGAAATGATATAGAATTCTTGGACAGCATTAAGGCCTACTTGAATAAGTGTTTTTCAATGAAGGACCTTGGAGAAGCTGCTTACATATTAGGCATCAAGATCTATAGGGATAGATCGAGACGCCTCATAGGTCTTTCACAAAGCACATACCTTGATAAGATTTTGAAGAAGTTCAAAATGGATCAGTCCAAGAAAGGGTTCTTACCTGTACTGCAAGGTGTGATATTGAGCTCGGCTCAATGCCCGACCACGGCAAAAGATAAAGAAGAGATGAGCGTCATCCCCTATGCCTCAGCCATAGGATCTATTATGTATGCCATGCTTTGCACCAGACCTGATGTAAACCTTTCCGTAAGTTTGGTAGGAAGGTACCAAAGTAATCCCGGCAAGGAACACTGGACAGCGATCAAGAATATCCTGAAGTACCTAAAAAGGACAAAGGACATGTTTCTCGTTTATGGAGGTGATGAAGAGCTTGTCGTAAAGGGTTACGTCGACGCTAGCTTCGACACAGATCTGGATGACTCTAAGTCACAGACCGGATATGTGTATATGTTGAATGGTGGAGCAGTTAGCTGGTGCAGCTGCAAGCAGAGCGTCGTGGCGGGATCTACATGTGAAGCGGAGTACATGGCAGCCTCGGAGGCAGCGCATGAAGCAATTTGGGTGAAGGAGTTCATCACCGACCTAGGAGTCATACCCAATGCGTCGGGGCCGATCAAACTCTTCTGTGACAACACTGGAGCTATTGCCCTTGCCAAGCAGCCCAGGTTTCACAAGAAGACCAGGCACATCAAGCGTCGCTTCAATTCCATCCGTGAAAATGTTCAAGACGGAGACATAGATATTTGCAAAGTACATACGGATCTGAATGTCGCAGATCCGTTGACTAAACCACTCTCACGAGCAAAACATGATCAACACCAGAACTCTATGGGTGTTTGATTCATCACAATGTAACTAGATTATTGACTCTAGTGCAAGTGGGAGACTGTTGGAAATATGCCCTAGAGGCAATAATAAAAGGATTATTATTATATTTCCTTGTTCATGATAATTGTCTTTTATTCATGCTATAATTGTATTATCCGGAAATCGTAATACACGTGTGAATACATAGACCACAATACATCCCTAGTAAGCCTCTAGTTGACTAGCTCGTTGGTCAACAGATAGTCATGGTTTCCTGACTATGGACATTAGATGTTGTTGACAACGGGATCACATCATTAGGAGAATGATGTGATGGACAAGACCCAATCCTAAGCATAGCACAAAGATCGTGTGGTTCATTTTGCTAGAGCTTTTCCAAATGTCAAGTATCTCTTCCTTAGACCATGAGATCGTGTAACTCCCGGATACCGTAGGAGTGCTTTGGGTGTACCAAACGTCACAACGTAACTGGGTGACTATAAAGGTGCACTACAGGTATCTCCGAAAGTGTCTGTTGGGTTGACATGGATCGAGACTGGGATTTGTCACTCCGTATTACGGAGAGGTATCACTGGGCCCACTCGGTAGTGCATCATCATAATGAGCTCAAAGTGACCAAGTGTCTGGTCACAGGATCATGCATTGCGGTACGGGTAAAGTCACTTACCGGTAACGAGACTGAACGAGGTATTGGGATACTGACGATCGAGTCTCGGGCAAGTAACATACCGTCTGACAAAGGGAATAGTATATGGGGTTGCTTGAACCCTCGACATCGTGGTTCATCCGATGAGATCATCGAGGAGTATGTGGGAGCCAACATTGGTATCCAGATCCCGCTGTTGGTTATTGACCGAGAGCCGTCTCGGTCATGTCTACATGTCTCCCGAACCCGTAGGGTCTACACACTTAAGGTTCGGTGACACTAGGGTTGTATGAATATGAGTATGCAGCAAACCGAATGTTGTTCGGAGTCCCGGATGAGATCCCGGACGTCACGACGAGTTCCGGAATGGTCCGGAGGTAAAGAAAACTATATAGGAAGTGCTATTTCAGCCATCGGGAAAGTTTCGGGGTCACCCGGTATTGTACGGGGACCACCGGAAGGGTCCCGGGGGTCCACCGGGTGGGGCCACCTATCCCGGAGGGCCCCATGGGCTGAAGTGGGAGGGGAACCAGCCCCTAGTGGGCTGGTGCGCCCCCCCCCCCTTGGGCCCCCCTGCTCCTAGGGTTGGAAACCCTAGGTGGGGGGGGCGCACCACTTGCCTTGGGGGGCACTCCACCCCCCTTGGCCGCCGCCCCCCTTGGGAGATTGATCTCCCAGGGCCGGCGCACCCCCCCTCCTGTGGGCCTATATAAAGGAGGGCAGGGGGGAGGGCAGCCGCACCCAAGTCTTGGCGCCTCCCTCCCCCTGCTACACCTTGTCCTCCTCCCGCAGCAGCTTGGCGAAGCCCTGCCGGAGTTCTGCTGCATCCACCACCACACCGTCGTGCTATTGGATCATCATCAACCTCTCCTTCCCCCTTGCTGGATCAAGACGGAGGAGACGTCACGCTGACCGTACGTGTGTTGAACGCGGAGGTGCCGTCCGTTCGGCGCTAGGATCTCCGGTGATAGGATCACGACGAGAACGACTACTTCAACCCCGTTCTTTTGAACGCTTCCGCTCGTGATCTACAAAGTGGTATGTAGATGCATCTCCCCTTTCACTTGTTGCTTAGATGAACTCATAGATGGATCTTGGTGAAACCGTAGGAAAAAATTTATTTTCTGCAATGTTCCCCAACACTGCCCTCCGTCCAACTGCTTTGGGTGACTCTGATAACCTGACTGCTGTTGATTTTCTTGATTATTCTGTTGGTTGTTACCACCCTGGTTGTTCTGGTTGCCCTGATTATTCTGAAATCCAGAGCTTGAACCGCCACCACCATGAAAACCTGGGCGTGAACCGCCCGATGGACCCTGATCATACCGGAAAAGATCAGAGTTTTTGAACTCCTTCATAATGTGACAATCCTTCCAGAGATGTGTTGCGGGAACCTCTTTGGTCCCATGCTTTGGGCAGGGCTGATTCAACAAACGCTCCAGATTCATTCCGCCGCCACGTTGGGGTGGTTTACCCTTACGACGCTGCACATTAGCGTTAGCCACAAAATCTGAATCCGCTTTACGCTTACCATTATTCCCATGGCCTCCTTGGTTGTGCTGTTGTCCCTTTGCACCGTCGTTCTTCTTTCCCTTCTCCGGTTTCTCCTCATCAGAATCGGGATCCTTGGTATTATCAGAATCGGCATACTTGACCAAGGCGGCCATAAGGGTGCCCATGTCATTGCAGTGGCGCTTGAGCCGTCCCAACTTCATCTTCAATGACTTAAACCGGCAATTACGTTCCAGCGTGATGATTGCTTGGCGAGCGTTAATCCGGTCTGAAGAATGCAAAACTTCTGAAACCCGGCGCACCCAATGAGTTGTTGACTCATTCTCCCCTTGCACACAGGCGTCGAGATCCACAATGGACATAGGCTGTTTACATGTGTCCTTGAAATTGGCTATAAACCGGGCCTTCAACTGGTCTCATGACTCAACGGAGTTAGCTAGTAAGTTTTTCAACCATGTACGGGTTGTTCCCTCCAACATCATCGTGAAGTACTTTGCACAAGCCGCTTCATCCACATCCAGCATCTCCATTGCCATCTCATAACTTTCCACCCACGCCTCGGGTGGTTGATCAGCGGTATAAGTTGGTACCTTACGTGGGCCCTTGAAGTCCTTAGGCAGTCGCACATTACGGAGAGCCGGAATAAGACACGGCACTCCCCAAGAACTGAAAGCAAGCCCGGTGCCTCGGTCCACTGACGCTGCTGGCTGAACCGGGGCGGGTTGACAATGACTCGTATGTTGTGCTGCCAAAGCGGCCTCCCTTCATGCTTTGCCATTATCCACCACGTCCTGAGCGTTCACATCACCATGCACCGGATTAGGCCCTTGAGGGACAATGCGGCGCCGCTCACTGCTGGATACTTCTGGTTCATCCATATGCCTGCTATAGCTTTTGCTTGGACGTGGGGTCGAGTGAACCCTGTCTCGGCTACGAGTAAGCCTGCTGCTGTGTCATAGCCGTTTGAAGAAGATCCCTGGCCCGCCGTGTCTCAACCGCTGCTGGCGATTCACCCTCTATCGGAATAGCTGCCAGCCGGGATGCTGCTGCTATCATATTGTCCAAAGGGGTAGAGAAGTGACCCGGTGGGGGTGTAGTATACCGTGGCGGGTTATCCGTTTGCCGAGGTGGACCCATCACCTGAGGATGATCTGGTGCTCCGGTCCTTGGCGCAATAGTCCGGTTCACTACGGCCGGATTGCTAGTCCCTGCTCCTGGCGTATCAAAGAGATTCATCGCATTGTAATCCGCCGGCAAGCGAGATCGATGTCTCCTCTTGAATACTTCATTGGAAGCGTTCTGATCCATCAAAAGTCGATAATTCTTGGCTTGAATCCTCTGTGCCTGGGCATCTAAAGCGGCCCGCTCCTCAGTCATCCAGATCTCTTCCGCTGCTAAATCTTCCTTGGCCTGTGTTATCTGATCCTTTAGCCTTGCAATGTCCGCATTGTGTTGATCCTGCGTCGCCGGTGTAACTGCCGTGGTCAACAAGGTCGCCCAGGCATCCGTCAAACCGTAGAGAACTTGAGCAGGCCAGTGCTCGGAGCCTCCTACCCCTGCCACCGGTCCAGACGCTGCCGCAGTAGAGTGTTGCAAGGTTGGCTGTGTTCCGGCCATGAAGATTCCAACGTGGTTCGACGGTTAAAGAAATTCCGGAATACTGGTGCCATCGGAATACCCTTCAAACACGCCATCCTGAACTTGGTACAGGGATTCGGTTTCACCAGCGGATGATTCGCCGTCGGAATAAGCGACCGTCTCACCTTCAGACACTAGTTCAGATCCGATCCCGTGGATACATCCTACGAACGCATGCTTCATGGCAGGCTGAATCCGGGCGGGACTTGCACGCTGAGCCGTTTCGACGAGGTCGGTGCAGATGTCCGGCTCAGGGCCCGGTTCGCGGATCTTGCTGATGAAGACATGAATTCCGCCGAAGGGGACCCGGTACCCGTACTCGATTGAGCCGGCCTCGGGGCCCCATCCTGCGTCGTCGATGTAGAGCTTGCCGCGACGACTCTTGGTCATACGGCCTTCTGCGTATCATTTGAGTCCTTCAAAGTTTCCCTTCAAGAACTCGAATCCATCGTGCGATAGCCCCACGGTGGGCGCCAACTGTCGTGGAAATATCACGTCAGATGTCCTCATAGAAGGACTTAGTCGTGGAGCCATCGCGACTGGTTAGCTTAAAGGGGTTAAACCGGACAAAGGACACAAGGGTTTTTATACTAGTTCGGCCCCTTCGATGAAGGTAAAGGCCTACATCTAGTTGTGATGGGATTATTGGGGTCTCGCTAACCAGGGAGCTAAACAAGCTATGCCCGGCTATCGAGTTGTTGTTTTTTGTCCCTAAACCGCCGCCGGGTCGTCCCCTTATATACACGGGTTGACGCCCGGCCGGTTTACAAAGTCCCGAGGCCGACTCATATAAGTGTTCGGCTCGGTCTCTCCTTTCCTTATCATACAATACAAGCTACATGACTATGGCGGTTTACCGCTATGGGCCCTAATCCGCCTTTGGGCTCCTGGCCTCTAAGCTTCATAGTAAAGCGCCATCTTCTGGGTCTTCATGGACTTCAATATAGTTGAGCGTGAACCGGCCCCTCCTGGGCGGTTTACACTCAGTAGTTATATCCCCAACACAACCTAAAACCTATCATCTACAACTTGTTTGGTTGCCTGCATTAGGGGATAGCTTACCGCACATTGTTTGGTTGTCTGCATTGTCTCAACTCACACATAAGCATGTTGTTTGGTTAAATACAGGTTGCATGGTGTGCTAACCTTGTACCCTATGTGGTGAAGTTACCTTTCACACGATCACATCTACCACACCAACACCACAACACTGCAATGGCGACAAAATGCATGATGATGATGATCAAAGTCTTCACCCCAAATTGCGGCGCCGCCTTGCCAACTTCATCCTTGCATGCCTGCTTTCGCACAAACTTGACGTAAGCTTTTTCTGCCGCCTGCCTAGTCTTAAACCCTCTGTGGCTGCTGTCGATGTAACCTGAAACTTGTTGGTTGCAAGCTTCCCATGAACTATACACCGTTAGTCTCCTCCCGACGAACACCGCATACCACTTTTCCAAGTAGTGCACATAGAGCAACAGTTCAAGCAGCGAGCAATAGAGCAGTAGAGAACTAGTAAGCATGCAAGATCATATGGCATAGCAAGTTCAGCCTAGCACTACTATGGTGTTATCCTACCACGACCACATCCAAAAGAGGGTGTCATCCTACCACCGCAAGTCTGTGATCACCCTGAGGATCACTGTGAGGGGTTACTAACCTCACCAGAATATACGGACCATCAAAATGTTTTCAAGTCCTAGCTACAAAAAATATACATCTCCATCATCGTCGTCGTCCATGTCTCCCTCGCCATCGCTGTCGAGGATCATGCACGTGGTAACCCGCAGCAAGCTCAATTAGTAGTGCTTGCACAGCCAGCTCCTGAGCCAGAGCACCCTGTGTGTGTCTGCCATGTCAACAAACCCAACACCTTGGGCCTTGTTGTCCAACAAGTCGCTGAGAGCTGCCATGAGAGCTTCATCGCTGAAGCCACCTTGCTCCATGACGGCGTTGTACAAGTCAGGGTGGACGTTGGCGGCCTTGCTCTCCCTAATGGCGGTTGCCACCTCCTTCATGGCCTCAGTCATGTTGGGAAGACACTTATCTCCTCCTCCTTTAGGCTGCCCCTCTTCCTCTTCCTATCGAGCATAGGACATGCTCAAATGGTTTGTCAGGTCCATCAAAGACTGCCTCTAAGTCCAGGGTGCCTGGGAACTCCAGCATGGGAGAACTAAGAGGCTCACCAGAGCCCATGGCATATTTGTCGGTTGCCAGCCCGAAGGAGAAGATGTGTTGTATCTTATTTTAGTTCTGGATGGGTGTGTTGCGGAACTCAGTGTCTTTGAGATGCTCAAAGAAAGAACAAAAAGGGTTGTTAGTTGCGAGTAGGCAATGCCTATGACTTTGCTATGCTTAATGCTTGTCACTGAGGCCCAAGTGCCATGATTTTAGATCTAAATATCTTATGTTTTTATGAATATATTTGTGCTATTGATCATACATGCAAGTTGTATGCACCTGTTATCATTTCAAGCCCTAGACCACAATGTGACACCAATTGGGATACTCTACGGGGATGACGTTAATTTGAGGATTACATGTATTCACTATGTGTTAACACTTTATTTCGGTTCTTTATTAAAAGGAGCGGCTTAATTACCCTTAGTTTCCATTAGGACCTCACTGGCACAGGAAGGTAGGACAAAAGATGTTATGCAAGGTATTATCGCAGGCACGTATGACTATATACAAAATACATGTCTACATATGATTGATGAATTGGAGCTAGTTTGTTATCACTCTAGGTTATGACTGTTGCATTTTGAATATCATTTGAACACCCCATAGTTACTCCATACCTATGCTTTTCTGCTATTGTCATGGTTAAATTCACTACTGCTCTGCTCGTTACAAACTTGTTACTATTTCTTCTACTTTTACTGTTACTCTATCACTACTGCTATCATATTACTATGCTACAAATAAATTGTTGCAAGCAAGTTATCTCTTAAGTGTGGTTTAATTGACAACTCAACTGCTAAGGCTTCTAAATATGCTTTGGCTCCCCTTGTGTCTAATAAATAAATTTGAGATGAAACACCACCCTCAAAGTTTGTTGCCATCCCCTATGCTTGTGGGTCATCAGTACCCAAAGAAGGAGCAATGTGGGTTGATCTTGGAGCACCAAGAGACTTTTCAATGCTAGTGATGGGAATCTCAGTGCTTGGTTCATCCCTTGCACATTCAAAATAAATCCATGATATGGCATCCAAGTGATAAGAATAATAAGATGAAGAGTAGAATATTCTTGAAGCAATGATTACAAATGGACTGAGGCAAAATATGTCGGGGGAGAGTTGAAGACAAAATATGAGTTGTAAATTTAAACTTCTTCATATGTTCTTTTAATAAATTATATATTAGTATGCAGTGGAAGAGCTAGAAGAAATTTATAGGGGTGGGGGGCGAAGGCTAATTTCCCCCCATATAAGCCCTCTCATAAAATAAATTCTTCAATAATT
>NC_057807.1:8381005-8390007 GCF_018294505.1 Triticum aestivum
CCTAGTAAGTAGGTATGTTGAGACCCTTACCTAAATACCCCTTCTGTGATAACCTTGTTTTCCTCCACAAAATAACCTAGACTAGGAGTTCTAGGATGACCACTGGTACAGCGGCAACCACACCCAAAATTACTTCTTATCTTCTTCTCCTTACTCTGGTACACACTACGCCAAGCTGTAGGCGGAGTACTTGGTGCCATCTACATTTATCTCCTCGAGTGTAGTAGCCAACCTCTCAAACATGTTTGTTGCCAGGCTTGCTACACTAGCAACAAGTGCACTGATTCCTGTGTCAAATGCCTTGTTTTTCACGGTGGCAATATCAACCTGTTCCGCTGATATGATGCCGACTTGCGATGTCCACTTGATCATGTCGCCAGAAATTTGAAGTATGCAAAGATAAAAAATGAGGGTTACTTCCTTTCTCAGCACACAAGCACATGTGCCTTCTGGATGGCTTCATTGATGCAGATGCTGCATCTGGAGGTGTCTCGACACTGTGTTAGGGCATAGGTGGCCTCTCCTAACACAATCGTGTGTCACACGAACAATACAGGAGAAGTCATCACCTTAGCTGAGGGGGCATTGGCCCCCTTAGCTAATAAATAGCTCGACCTCTCCTAGTAAGTTAGTATGTTGACATCCTTACCTAAATATTCCTTCTGTGATGACCTTGTTTTCCTCCACAAAATAACTCGGGCAAGCAGTGCCAGGATGACCACTAGTACAGAGGCAATTACACACAAAATTATCTTCTTCTTTTCTTCTCCTTATTGTCCTTCTTCCTGCCATCCACATAAATTCATACAGTATTATTCAAAATGAAAACTTTAGCTTATAAGAATTAGTAATATTCAATATTTCCTTGTGTTATCAACTTAGCTTCGTGTGCGTTGAAGGAAAATGTGGCAAAATTTTGCATTGGCTTGCCATTGAAAAACTTGTAAAGGTGAAAGTAGTAGCTGCACCACGGCGAAGCTGACCTCTGACCTGACCATCCAATCAAACTACTAGCAGACCACAAATCATCAAGATAGCCTCGACACTCTACAGGCATCAAACTCCGGTACACATTACGCCAAGCCGTAGGCGGAGTACTTGGTGCCATCTACGTGGATCTCCTCGACTGTAGTGGCAAACCTCTCAAAAATGTTTTTTGCTAGGCCTACTACACTGGCAATAAGTGCACTAATTCCCGTGTCAAATTCCTTGCTTTGCACGGTGGCAGTACCAATCTGTTTCACGGATATGCTGCCGACTTGGAATGTCCACTTGATCATGTCACCAGAAATTTGAAATGCGCAAAGATAAAAAATGAGGGTTACTTTCTTTCTCAGCACACAAGCAACATTTGCCTTCCGGATGGCTTCATCGATGCAGGTCCTGCATTTGGAGGTGTCTCCACACTGGCGCAATGGTAGTCAGTGTGAAAAACAAGGTCGCAGTGAGCTAACCGCGACATGGCCGGTGTAGTGCTCTGCCTCCAAAACGATCGAGCAAGTGTTCTGATCCCATGAGGGGCCGTTAAGTTCTCTGAAATTGGACACTTGGATCCATCGAGCTCTCCACTTCCCCAGGTGGTTGTACACCAGGTTGGCAGTCACCTCCTGGCCACAGAACTCGAACACCTACTTCGCAACGGTGTTCAAGTGCACCTCCTTAAAGCCCTTGTCAGTCCTAACCCCACTAGAGATGAGCTCACACATCCTGTTCAGCACGAACATGGACATGAACTGCTGCCACTTCATATTGTTCCCCCTACCGTATTTCTTTGCCTTTGTGGCTACCGTCAGTGCAGCGGCAGCAGCAGTTGGATCAACAAGTACAACTGGCACAAGAAGAGAACCAGCAAGTGATACCTTGAACACACCTGAATCAGGAGGTATCTGCCCGTCGAAGGGGGGCTGGGAGTCCTCAACATAGGACGCACCATACTGGATGTTGGACAGGACAAGGGCCTAACTAAGATCTTGAGTCCGCATGGTCATGTTCCTACAATCATAGCATGCATGGACAGCAAGCATAGCACAGACAGTACAAGACGATCTATTAAAGGAGGAGCACACATTGACAATAAGCATAGCACACATGGTACCGGACCATCTAACAAAGGATGAGCATACATGACAACTAGCTAGAATGTGTTCATCACTATCATAGTACTCTACCATGCTACAATTCCACCACCAATAGCTACCACAACATCACAATCTACCACATTGACAGTAAGAATAGCACATGAACTACACGAATCAACCCTACCATGTTTGCACATCAAACCCTACGACCACATGCTCTCAGATCTAGATACAACGAATAGAGAGAAGAGGGTGATTGAACTCATAGAGGCCATGGCTGCAGCTCGAGGTGGACGCGGGAATGGTCGGAGAGGGTGAGGACGGGAGTCGCCGCCACCGTGGACCGCCCGCTAGTGAGGAAGTGCCCCTTACTAGCTCGTCAGTGCCGATGCGCGTCAGCGTGAAAGCTCTAAAGGGTTGAGAAGGGTGGCGGGACTTTGGGCGGTGAGAGGATGGTGCTAAATAGGACGACCGAATTGGTGGGAGGTGAGCCGAAATCCTCCCGCGGATTTTTCGGAGACGCGTGGGAGCTCGCGACATCCCCCTAGTCGCGCGAGCTCAGCGCCGCGTTCCCCTCCCCTGCTTCGCCCGAGCCTGGCTCTCCAAAAACTGCTGATTCGGGCGTAGATGTTTGGGCCTGGCCAGGAGGTGCTTTAAACTTTGTGCAATGCATGTCAAACAGTGTGCGAGCTACCAAACAGGCCAGATTATTTTCGCGCGTGCCTGGTTGGGCCAAATACAGGCAACCAAACACGCCCCTATAGAAAATTAAAGAGAGCCTTGCATTGTCCATCCACATGCGCACATGCGCCAAGATCCAAGACAAGGCCCATAATGAACGCATGAAAATTATAAATGCTAAAGGAAAATAGGGCGTGCGTGATCTTGTCTGTCTCCATGGAACAAGGTGCATAATATCAGGGGTGACATATTTTTGGCCACATATTCGCTGGCAACACTGTTGGCACATGGAATCAGGTCCAATCAACCGATGATAGGCCAATCCAATCCTGACATTTCATTCCCGACCATACCACCCAGCAGAGTGAGCAGTGGGAATGAAAGGATTGCTTGTGACCGAATCAAAGGATTAATAGTGCCCACCACTACAGAACCGGCTATCACCGCCGGTTCCAAAGTGGCCTTCTCTATCGGATATGAAACCGGCAGCTGGCAACCAGTAGTGATTAAAGTTTTGGATTCCGATGCAAAAAATATCCTGTAGGGTACCGAGATTTTCAGTTACCACGGCATCCGAAAAATATCTCGGATAACTTTTTTGTGTGATTGAATTTTGAATTCAACAAAATTTAATCAACATTCATTCAAATTCAAAATTCAGGATGCTTTGCTCGGTAAGGGTATTTATGATAGGGTATCGAGATACGCAGTTACAAGGCGGTAACCAAATTTTTCCGCCCGGTAACCGAATCCTTGTTACCCATAGCCACTGCCATCACCTTGGAGGGAAAGATTCAATGTGACCACTGTCGTGGTTCTAAGCCTGACAGTAGAGTGGGGGGTAGGTATGGAGAGGCAAGGTCCTAGCTATGGAGAGGTTGTAAGCACAAAGGATGTACGAGTTCAGGCCCTTCTCGGAAGAAGTAACAGCCCTACGTCTCGGAGCCCGGAGGCGGTCGAGTGGATTATGAGTGTATGAACTACAAGGTGCCGAACCTTTCTGCCTGTGGAGGGGGGTGGCTTATATAGAGTGCGCCAGGACCCCAGCCAGCCCACGTAGGAGAAGGTTTAAGGTGAGTTAAGTCTGGGGCGTTACTGGTAACGCCCCACATAAAGGCCTTTACTATCATAAAGTCTACTTGATTACAGGCCGTTGCAGTGCAGAGTGTCTCTTGACCTCCTGGTGGTCGAGTGAGTCTTCGTGGTCGAGCCCTTCAGGCCAGTCGAGTGAATCTTCGTTGGTCGACTGGAAGGCGACCTCTTCTAAGGATGTCTTGGGGTAAGTTACTTGGATCAGGTCCATGACCCTACCCTAGGTACATAACCCCATCATTAGCCCCCGAATGGATTGAGGCTTCGAGTGAAGAAGGAGTTGATGTTGTTTCCGATTAACCTTTGCGCTCCGGTTGTGCGCTGTTCTGGACCCGAGAATCCCTTCGTCGACAGGAAACAACTTGCCTTCAGTCGACTTGATCCATTCTGTTTTTGCGTCGAGTGATCTTTCAGGCTTCGACGATCTCCGAGCGACGGATCGCCGGAAACACCGCGCCTGACAGACTGATTTGTTGCTCGCGGATTCCGCGGGATGCGAAATTTGGGGGCGCGCGCGAAGCGGGGCGGACCGCGGTGTTCGGATGGGACGGGGCATGGACGCCTCGATCTCCGCGCCGCCTTTTTCGCCATGTATCCCGTCTGCATAACTGTTCCAGATATGATTAGATCGACCGGGTCCACCTGTCATCCACTCGGAAGAGACCTTATAAATGTGCCCGGCGAGGATTTCTGTGCTGCGCCTTAGCATTCTCCCCCTCTCTCTGCTTCCTTCCTCCCTGCTCAGCGCGCTCGCTCTCGCCCCCGCACCACTTCCCTTCGCGCATCTCGCCGGCGACCATGGCCAAGGAGAAGACGGCAGCGCTGGAGCGTGCAAAGAAGGCGTCGGCATCGGAGAAGGCGAAGGGGAGATCCACCAGCCGCGGAGGATCCTCGTTCAGATCCCGCCTGCCGAAAGGCTGGGTCCAAGGAGACTGGATCCAGTCGACCATCACTGAGAATGACATTCTCGACATGGCCAATGAGGGCTTGATCCCCCACGGAGCTGCGAGACTTCCGGGGAAGGAGTGGCAGCCTCAGCCAGAAGAGGGTGAGTGTGTGCTTTTGGCCACCCATGTGGATCGCGGGTTTTCCTTGCCGCCGAGTGTTTTCTTTCGTGGCTTTTTGAACTTCTTCGAATCGCAGCTCCACCACATTACCCCAAACTCCATTGCCTATCTTGCCGCGTTCGTGTCCATGTGTGAGGGTTTCTTGGGCTGTCGACCGCACTGGGGTTTGTTCAAATACATATTCACGTGTCGATCTCAGTCCGTGAAGAAGGCGAGCCCAGGTGATGAGAGAACCCGAGTCGTCCAAATGTGCGGAGGCCTGGGGATTCAAGTGAGGAATAAGAGCACCTTCCCGCCCATGACCTTTCCCGAGTCCGTCAGAGGCTGGCAGTCGACTTGGTTCTACTGCCAGGTCCAGTCGACGCCAGGGCAGTCGAGTGGACTCCCTCCGTTCACCATGGACCGAGTGAGCAAACCTTCCCCTCTGAAGCTGATTCCGGAGGAGAAAGCTGACGTGAAGATGTTGATGGAGCGCGTGGTGCAGTTGGTTCGGGAGGGAGTGACGGGCATGGACCTCCTGGAGGTTTTCCTCAGGCGTCGCATCCAGCCTCTCCAGTTCCGGAGCCACTGCATGTGGTTGTACTGTGGGACCGAAGACGATACTAGAGTCCATCCAGAAGCAGTCGACGATGTCACTCTGGAGAGATGGATGGTAGCCGTCACCGGAAACAAGGACAACCCACGCAGAGCCAGGAGAATTCCTCCACTCGACCACAACAACGATCCAAATAAGGTACACTTGCCCTGCTCTCCACTGCATTCTTGTCGCATTCATCTCTGTCTACTCTGCCGACTGGTCGACTGATCATTGTCTTGATATCTGCTAGGCCCTCACCGAGCTGTACTCGATGCCCAATGGGGCACAAACTCCGACTGAGGAGGGTGAGGCGAGTGGGGGCGAGAGCCAGGACGAGGAGGAATGGGACTCGGACGTTGCAGGGGATGACGACGACGATGATGATGACGACGGCGATGATGATGACGCCGAAGACGAGGAGGAAGAGGAGGAGGTCATGCCACCGCGTTCGGAAAGGCGGTCGAAGCTCGTCCACGACCCTTCGACTGAACGTGGCAAGGGGGTTGCGACGCAGTCGACCAAGCGCCCTAGGACCACTTCTCCAGCGCCGACTGAAAAGGCGCCGAAGCAGCCTAGGGGGGCTCCGCCAAAGCCGACCAAGCTCCTGCCGAAGATGAAGGTGTCCATCCCCACCATATCAGGGTAATTGTGTCGTTTGCGTCTTCTCATTTTGTGTGAACTTTATCTCTGGTCGACGCTGAAGTTAGTCGACTGATCCTTTGGAGTTGCAGTGCTGCTACTTCTGAAACCTCAGCTCGGGCTGACGACCACGAGATGGAGGATGCAGCAACTTCGAACCCAGGTACTGTATTCTTAACACTGTTCTTAGTCGACTGACTCGCGATCTCTGATCCTGATTCTTCTCCGCAGCTCCACCCAACACTGTTATCAATCTCCTTGACGACGACGAGGATGAAGAACCACTAACACGCAGGAGGAGTCGGAAAGCATCCGCCAGTAAGGTGCCTCAGGATGTGACGGCGCCTGAGATTCTGACTGTGGAGGGAGAGAACACCACTCGACACACGGTGTCCTTCGCAAATCCACTGACGAGTGCTCAGCAGCCCTCCCTCTTCACGACGCACCACGTCCCTGAGGACCAAGCTGGCGCAGCGAAGGAAGCGATACGCCAGGCGGGACTCATGATGGAGCAGCTGAAGACCATCCGGGATGCGAGCCAGGCAGCTCATGACGCCAGTTCTGCCCTCCAAAGCAATGTCCAGGTCAGTCGACCACTGTTTGTTCTGTTGGATATGCTACCAAAAACTTTTCTTTTCCGGAATTTATAGTAGTCACCCAGTGGGTGTGTCGAATAAACTCCGTGTTAGCGGGGGCACGCTGAGTGCACCCGCTGGGTGTAGTCCCCAAGGCTAAGGTCGACTGCTGGCAGTCGGCCTTAGGCTTTATGATGGCAATCTTTCTGCCAGTCGACTGGTCGACTGGATTTCGTAAACCGGTGGGGGCACGCTGAGTGCACCCACTGGGTGTAGTCCCCAAGGCTAAGGTCGACTGCTGGCAGTCGGCCTTAGGCTTTATGATGTCAATTTTTCTGTCAGTCGACTGGTCGACTGGATTTCGTAAACCGGTGGGGGCACGCTGAGTGCACCCACTGGGTGTAGTCCCCGAGACTGTGGTCGACTGCTTGCAGTTGATCACAGTCTTAGAGAATGCTCCTTTTTTTTTGAGGTCGACTGGTCGACTTAGTCCTCATCGGGATTAGTGGGGGCACGCTGAGTGCACCCACTGGGTGTAGTCCCCGAGACTACGGTCGAATACTTGTATTTGGCTGTAGTCTTAGAAACGTGTGTTTTTCCCTTTTTCACCCGGAAGTGAATTATATTTGACACTTAGTCGATTGGTTCTTCGCAGAACTCCTGTGATCTTGTGGCTCGCTACTCGGAGCTGGAACAAAAACATACTCAAGTCGAGCTGAGCTTGAAGCTGGTGCAGGAGAAGCTGACAAAGGCAAAGGAGGAGACTGAAGGTATGTTTGGTGAGACCCTGACTACTGCTTTTCCCCTTGCTTATTTCAAAATCTGATCTTGCTGTAACTTGCAGGTAAGGTAAGGGAGGCCCAGCAGAAGAAAGACCTTGAGCTAGCTGAGAAGATCAAGCTTGCTGACGAGAAGTTAGCTTCAGTCACCAAGCTCGAACAAGACAATACCAATCTGAAAGCTGCTCTTGGGATTGCCAACAAGGAGGTCAGTCGACTGAAAACTGATAAAGCTGCCCTGACCGACCAAGTCAGCAAATTGACTGAGAGGAAAACTGAACTGGAGGCCTTCCTGAGTGGCCTTGCCAAGAAGCTGTTTGTTATGCTTGAAGGTAAACCTCCATGTTTGGCAAATATTTCCAATTGTGGTTTTTTCCATTCGACTATCCCCTTGACTTAGTGATCATCCTTGCAGAATTTTGTCAAAACTTTGAAGAAGAAACCAGCCGACTGGAGCTAAACCTCGACCCCGTCAATTCTCCGGTGAACGACGAAGTTGCCATGGATGTTTTCCGACTGGAGTCTCGTGTTGCAGCTGTCGTGGACTATCTCGCAAGGCTGAAGGCCGCCACATCTCGCATCGACTCGACGCTCTGGCCTGAGGAGACACTTCAGAATGACCTTGAGTCGCTGATGGCCCGCTTGAACACAATCCCTGGTCGAGTGCAGGAGTGGAAGAAGTCCTCGGCTCGGTGTGGTGCAGATGTCGCTCTGTGTCTGGCCCGAGTCCACTGCAAAGATGCGCGAGAAGAGAAGCTGGCGGCCCTTCGGGTGGCCAATACCAAGAAGCACGACTTCAGATCCTTTATGGAAACTTTCCTTGCAGCTGCCACTCGGATCGCCGACGGAATTGACCTTGATGAATTCGTTGCACCTTCCAGCCCTCCACAGGAGGGGTAAAAAACTTCTTCTGGCTCGATACTTTTAAATTTGCCTCGGTATGCCGATTGGAATTGTAACCGACAAACCTTAACGGGCTTGATGCCTGAGCACTTTCGGTTCCTTTAGATGCCGATTCAAACTTGAATTCGGTGCTTGAATACGATTGCCTTCGGCTCGAAATGTCTTTTGCAGGTTCAAAGCAAGGCGCCTTTATTGCAATCGACTTATCCTGCCGTCCACTTAGGCGAGCACTGGGCCGCAGCTAAACCTCCGAGTGGAAGTCAGGCTTACCACTCGGTAGGATTTTTATAACTTAGGCGAGCACATGGCTGCAGCTAAGCCCCCGAGTGAGAGGGTTGCTCTTCACTCGGTAGGATTTTTACAACTTAGGTGAGTGCTTGGACTGCAGCTAAGCCTCCGAGTGAGAGGGTTGCTCTTCACTCGGTAGGATTTTTATAACTTAGGCGAGCGCGAAGCTGCAGCTAAGCCTCTGAGTGAGAGGGTTGCTCTTCACTCGGTAGGATTTTTATAACTTAGGCGAGTGCTTGGACTGCAGCTAAGCCTCCGAGTGAGAGGGTTGCTCTTCACTCGGTAGGATTTTTACAACTTAGGCGAGTGCTTGGACTGCAGCT